>NC_046159.1:121725911-121941886 GCF_011064425.1 Rattus rattus
CTCTTCCGGGGGCCTCCGTGCCTGGGGTTCAGATAGCCTCGGTGTTTTCCTCTGGAATCAGTAATGTGTGCAGAGAGCAGTCTCTTCTGAGCCCATGAAGCGTGTCTGCCTCTGAGGTTTAGCTCTCCCTCACAGGATTTGGGTGCAGAGAACTATTTATCCGGTCTGTTTCCTGGATATTTCTAATATAGTGAATCAGTTCAACAAATTTGAGTTCTGGAAGGTGACTTTAGTATTCGTTTCATCTCTCCAATACACGTTCATGTCCTTGTCCCTCTTTGTACCTTCTCTAAATGCTCCATGCTCTCGTGTCTCATGGCAGTCCTTTGGGGTCAACACTCTGTGACACGGTCCTGCATGGCTTGGGTGCTTCCAGTGCTGCTCTTGATTGTTCCTATAGGCTGGGCCACCCTGAGTCACCTCAGACTTTCTGAATCCATGCACTGCCTTGCTAGGACACAGGTCTCACGCTCTCTTGGCTATGCTCTCTCTGAAGCCTGTTGTCTCCCTGGATCCATTGCATGTTTTATTGTCTTGTTGCAGCCTGCACCACAGCACCATTTTTGTAACTTCGCTTCCTTTTATTTCTCAGAGTCAGACTTGCTTGCTCAGTTATAGATCCAAGATGGCCAGTCCAGTAGAGAGGTCATGTAGAGCAAGACTGTCTTTCTAGTATAATCCACGAGTTTAGAAAAGCATGTGTCTTGCTGTATCTTGTTTTATTTTTAATACATTTTAAATTTATTCTTTCAGAATTTTATATGTGTATACAATGTGTGATGATCATTTTTTCCTCCAACTCTCCCTAGATTTCCTCACTCCATATCCCACCAGATCCATATATAATTTTTTATCACTCACTGGGTTCACTTAGAGCTGTCCATATGCTCAACGGCCTAGGGACCATACCCTGCAGCATGGGCAACCCAATAATGGCCATTGGTTTGAAGAAAACTGATTCTTCTTCCCCTGGCTGCCATCAACTATGCCATCTGGTCTCACAAGGCTATAACACATTCATGAGCGAGTCTTGACTGGCTTAATCTTTTTCAGCTCTTGTACAGACAGGCCATCACATCTGCTAGGAATCTGTGAGGACAGACTATCGTCCTATCGTGTTGTGAAGTCACATTTCACAACATTCTTCTCTCCATCTGCAGGCTCTTACATTTTTTATGCCCCTTTTCTGTTGTGTTCCTTGAGTCTTTGTGGGCAACAGTGGTTGTGATGCCTGTATGTGTGTGTATGTCACATACTTATAATATATATAACATTTATATATGGATTTATGTATATACACGTATAGAAGAATCCTTACACCTCTTCATCATGTTGGAGGCAGAGAGAAAGATGCTCTCTCTCTCTCTCTCTCTCTCTCTCTCTCTCTCTCTCTCTCTCTCTCTCTGTCTGTCTATCTCTAGACTCCGAAAGTGAAGGAGTACAAACAACATTTGTTCCCTATAATACATAACTCATCTGCTTTCTAAACCTCCACTTTCTGTGAATTCCCTTGTCAAAAGCATAGAAAGCTACACCTGTTCCCCCCAGGAAGTAACCCCATCAGATCTTTCAAACTTTATTCAAAAATGTCTCTTGACTGTAAAAGTAGAGGCCATAGCTCTTTGCTCTCATCTGTAGACTTTTCCCTTGACAGCAAGTACTCCCTTCCTTACCATCTTGCAATGAACTAGGGGGAGTTTAGTGAGAACAACATAACAGTCACAAAAAGAATTGTTTTGATCCATTATCCCACCATGAATACTCCATAGAAATGCACGCCAAACGTTTCTTGTCTCTGCAGTGAGACTGAATGACAAATGGCTTCACTCTGAAGCAACTAGGATCAACAACTCAGATCTGGATGGCGACCTGTAGTTTACAATCCCATCAGAAGAGCTGAGCTGGTCCTTTGAGGAGGCTGGCCAGAGAATTGAAAAGAAGTCCAGATGATCAGAGGTGAGGTTAATGGAAGAAATGTCACCTAATGGCACGTGTGCAATGTAAGACCTGGCACTAAGACCAGTGACAACAAGAGGCAATTATGTCTGTTACACTCAGTTTTTCACTGCCTCATCCTACGTTCCTTACTTAGGCTTGGCAGAGAGAAGCTCCAAAGGACCACACCCTAGATGTCTGACACTTGGAACTAACAAACACTAGGCTCCAGGCTTCGTACTCATAGATGTGGAAAAGAATTTCTCTTCTAAACATAAGCCCACCTCATTTAGACCTCTTGCTGCTGCTGGTGATTAGATGATTGAGGCTTTATGAAGTGACAGATAAACACTACCAGCTTTAGTTTGTAAGACATCTCAGTTCTTTCAGAAATGTGGCATGTGTTGTCCCTTTCACAGAGTAAAGCTTTTGTGAGAGGGACTTTTCTTTATGCATCCACGGAATGCCTTTGCCCTTGTGACAGAGAACCTGGAGCTATGAAATGAAAGTGCTCCAAGTCTCACGCAGCAAAGTTCAGCTTGGAAAATTGAAGAAAAACAATTCCAAATCTTCTAACATGATTAGTTAGGGAGAAGACTGCATCATCCCTCAGTAACTGGGAAACGATTAAGTTGATTCACAAGATGCACATAAGGATTTTTCACTGTACTGCTCATATTGAATTTTTTTTTTGTGATGAGAAAATGATACCAGTTTTTCATCTCTTGTGCATACTTAAAATTAGAATATTCATGACAATCCTGCCATGCCTTGATGAATTCAGAATTAGGACTTATGAACCCATAGCTCATTCTTCGATGGAACTTTCAAAAACTGACTTAAGTGTACCACAACATCTCTTTCCTGAAATGCGTTTTTCAGAAAATGTTTACCTAAAGGCCAAGTAAGAACTGTAATTCAAATGAAGATAATTTATGCTTTTAAAATCCTGAAACTTCTGCAGTTAACACAAATAGGAAAATAGGAAAAATTGGAAGCGTGTCATATTCAACTAGATAAAAGGCAGAAGCGTTATCTCAGAAGGAAAGAAGGAAATGTCAAATATTTTAGTACTGAATTGCCACAATCTTAAAAAGCAATACTGGAAGAAGATCAAATCACAGCTCTCCTATCAGGAAATTTCTATAAACAGGAAAAATTAATACCATATAAGCAACAACTTTTGGCAATAGCAGTTCTTACTTTGATATACCTCAAAGGTCAACAGAGCCAAAATAAACACCAGATTGTCCCCAAAGCACCTCAGTTACTACAAATGAAGTGAAGCCACTTTTGTCACATTTAGGGACTGGCCCAGGAAAAATACTTAGTAATTTTGTTTTGAAACAATAAAAGAAAATATTCATTTGTCATTGTGCTGGTCAGATAACAACTCATAAAATAAATCTTAGATACCAACATCTGAGTTTACCATACAGGCATTACTTTTTTTTATAATGAGAGAGACTTGTAAATAATTACAAGGGGCATTATGCAGAGTATTAGAGTACCAGGAAGTATGGCATGAGTTTAATCAAGGATGAGAAGCTCCTTCCAGAGGGCTTGTATAAGTGGCTGTGGGATGGGTGACATTTGAGCTTGTTCTTGAAGCATGAGCAGGATTTAGAGAGATGTAGAGGCATAGGGCAGGACCCTCAGTAGGACCCAATCATTATATGCATGGGAAGATGGGTCCATCCATTTGAATCAGCTCTGAGATCAGTGTTTAGCATGGCACATACCATGCTGACAAAACAAAATTGACAGCACATTGGCAATCATTAAATATTTCGTAGCATGGCACAACCAGTGTTTAGAGAAACATGACTGAATGTGGGCACAAGTGAAACTAAACATTGGGTCTAAGGTAGTAAGGTGTACCATCCACTTAGTAGAGTAGGGTATTCTGATGACTTAGTGTTAAACAATGATCGAATACAGAAAGGTTAAATAATTATGCCTTTACAAACTATTTTCTCTTTTACAACTCATTGTAAATTTCAAATTTTAGAGGAAGATCTCACTAGCTTGTTCTCTGTCTCATAACTCACAGAGTCATGCCTGCCCCTTCATCCTGACTGCATGGTTCACTATGTCCAGTCAAGACTTTTTAATAGCTTTATTTTATATTTCATTTAAACATTCATGACAGCAAAAGATACGAAAGATGTGAATTGCTTAAATCTGTGTGATTGTAAAGAGAAGACTCAGTAGCCCTGATGTGGTACATAAGGCTTCACACCTACTCCTTGCTTCCACAGAGACCAAAGAGTCATTTGCTTATAACGGATTTCCCCATATGATGGACAGAGGGAGACTAAGACAGAGTCCATGTGCTACTTTCACTGAAGGGTCACAGTTCTGTTCCCTCTGCTCTCTGGTTTTTACCAATGTGGACTAAGAATAAAGCAGGAGTATTTACATCATGAATACAAATATATGTATCTATGTATATGTGTATACATATATATACATTTACATGTATATATGCATATATGCATTGAATACATATAAGTGTACATACACACACACACACACAACACACACATATGGGCTAACAGAAGTAACTGAAGTGGTCTAAGACAAACAGAACTAGAATAAGGTTGCATTTCTTAATATTGTGCAGAAACTAAAGAAAGTTTTGGAAGTAACGAAGCTATCATTTTACACTGAAAAACAGATCTGCACATGCAGAAGCAGAATGGCAAGTTGTCATGTGAGATATAATGGTGAAATATAACAGTGAATTGAGGTGAGAATCGTGGTGAGATGTAATGGTGAGAAATAACTTCACATGGGTGAGCTAGTTCTCTTTTCTTTTCTATGCTGGTGTTGAATGAACATTTTAGGGCAGGGAATGGATGGATGGATAGATAGATAGATAGATAGATAGATAGATAGATAGATAGATAGATAGATAGATACATAGATACATAGATACATAGATTGATAGATAGATTCATAGATACGTAGATACATAGATAGATGGAAGATAAATAGTTACATCGACACATGGATGATAGACAGACAGACAGACAGAGATCCTGTAAGCAGTGGAGGCCCTTAAACCCAGATCAGATCAGTCAATAGCTCTCTCATTCTGCATCCTACCTGGTAGCACAAATCATCTTCCTTGCATGAGAACTGTTTGTGCAATTCTGTTATAAATGCCAACAACTGTACAAAATCAAATCTGAGGTTTCTCAGTATATAATAAATCACCAAGTAGTTGAGAAAAACTAAACCGAGGAAATAGATCCAATAGAGAAAACAAAAACCTGTAAAAATTAACCATTGATTATTTTAAAAATGTTCACGATAGCATGACAATAAAATAATATCTCAAGATAAATAAGGAAGAAACCAAAGGTAGAAGGAACTTTAAAAAATGGTTAAAGGTTAAAAGTACTTGCCAGATAAGAATCAATAATATAGAGTATAATGATATTCGTATCCAGTGAAACAGAAATAATGGGCATAGTAACAGTCTTGAAGAACTGCTATGGACAAAACAGTACAACCTACCAAAATAGTAGCACACTTTAAACTCATCATATAGACTGCCTGATCCTGACGGCGGGTGGCACCACTAAGATGAGTGAATGTGTGGTGGAAAAATGGAAGCACAGAGCAGTGTATGAGCTTTGGAGAGGGGTAGTGACGAGAGTGAAAGAGGGCTGGGGTCAACAGTGGAGCATATAGATGTCCAGTGTGCTCTGTGGGGAGCTATGCAGCAGCCTGGCGGTATGCCAATGGAGACTCAGCAACCAGCTCTGGGCAGTGACCAAGGCCCGAGATAAGGAATGGGTCACACTCTGAATTGGACCTCCTCTAGGGACCACAATGGTCTCTATGGTGCCCCAATATGCTGTGGAGGGCTAAGTGTGGGACAGTGGTCCTGATGTGGCTCGGGGCCAGGCTGATGTGAGTAGCATGCTCTGCTACCTGAGGTCATGGTGATGTCCAAGTCCATGCTGCTGCTGCTGGCCAAGGCTAGGTTCCAAGGTCTTACGGTAGCTGGGGTCTGCATTGATGTGTATGCCTGGAGTTATCACCATAGACCATGTGAATGTCTATGGTTTATGCTGCAGCTTGAATCTATGTTGATGTCCACAGGACCTGGCTGCCATAGGTTGCCATATTGATGGAAATGGCCTGTTCCTCTGCTTGAGGCCATGAGAAAGCGCATGCCCCATGCTCCTACTGAACACAAAAAGCAATGAAGCTGCTTTGGCAGTGATATCAGTGACTGCAGTTGAGAAAGAGGACATAGAAGAGTTCTGTGACTGCCCCACCCCAAAATAACAGCCTAAAAAGAAAGTCATCGGAGAGAATTCTTCAAAATTGTGATAAAGATGCTAAATGGTAGCTTTCCACCATTGATGGCATCTGGCAGGGACTGAGGTGGAGAAGGACTCAGTTTTTCTTTAGGATGCTGACCCCAGGGAGTTTGATCATGCTCCACTGAGTATGTGGACAGCACGATTGGATTATTGTTGTTGTTTAATAATTAGTTTATTTTGGGGGCCCCAAGGGGAGCCATGGAAGGACTGGAAAGTGTGATGAGGTGTATGGTGTGAAATTAAAAAAAAATCAGTGAAAATATTATTTTTAAAAAAATGTTATATAAAGTAGCCAAGATATAAAGAAGCAAGAAAGACAAGATTAATGAGAAGGATCACCACGATTTTCAAAATTCAATAGTAAGCACTAGCAAAAACTGCTTAATGGGATTCTAAGAATAAAACACTTTGATTATGTGTGCATAATTAAAAGAGGATGAGTGGTCTTTCCCAACTTCTTGAGCTATAGTAACCAGAAAGGCATGCTTAAAGTTGTACATGAAGAACATCTCATAAACACTATATTTATAACAATACTAATACAATAAAATTTAAACTTTGTAATTAAAATATGCCAATACTCTTTTTTAAAATAATTTCATATCAGATGTGAGACAGAAGAGGCCACTTATTCATTGGTAGGCTTGGAGATCAAAGCCAAGGCTTCAAAAACACTAAGGAAGTGCCATCTACCAGGAAACCACATCCCCAGCCCTGAAACATTTATTTGGAAACTTGGATGATACTTCTTAGGAAAACCCTTGGCTAAAGACGGAATGAAGATTTAAACAATAAGTGTATAAATGAACAATAAGTATGTTATATATCATGGTTTGCATAATGTGGCCAAAGATGTTGGAAAACAGAAAACTTCAGTCTTACTTAGATTTTTTTTTTTTTTAGAATTTTAGAATTTAGATTTTCAGAGTTTCAGAAAGGAGAGAACAAATATCTAATATGTACAAAACTGGGAAAATGAAATTATTAGGAACAAAAATAAATGGAGGATAATTAGTATATATGTGAATTATTTCTCATAAAACCCCAAAATTTTGTGGGGTGGACATGGTTCAAGAGATGGTAAAAATGAATAGCATTAGAAATAAGAAAATAACCCTATCTAACAGTTAGAGGAAGGATTTGAAAAGGAAACTAAGGAAATCCAACTTTATATTATTTATTGTTAACTGCATGGATTTGATAGGTAAATATAAATAATAAATTGAATGTGCCAGAAATCAAATTTGGAAATAATGTATTCCTAAAATTAAGGACTGGTGACCATATTTCTGGCCACCTGAAGGAACATCTTTTATAGACAAGAACAAACCTGACCAGAAAGAAGCAAGAGAAAAAAGATATTGAAGAGGGATAGACAGAGATGGGTACGGAAGTGAAGGTAGAGATCAAAATAGATGAAAATGGGGGTAGACATAGAGGTGAAGATGGAGGGATAGAATGGAGACCAGGATAAAGATGTGAACATAGATGGATCAAAATGTAGATATAACTGCATTTGGAAAGGTAATGAGTCATGGCCTGAGTAACTGTGTTTTGTAATTTAGTCTGGATAACTTCTCAGAGTTACAGTAGAGAACAAACAGAACCATCTTAACAAGAAAATAACTATAGGAGGCTCCAGAAAAGTCTCTCCTACTTGCTAATTAGAGTATCTTTTTAGAGTCTGATGATAGCGCTAAGGGCATTGGCAATTAATTAATACATTCTTCCAAGAAAATAAACCCATCAAATATATATATATATGTATATATATATTATATTCTTTATATTATTTATCAATAACAGCATGGATTATATATATATTTCTGAAACACACAAGAGAAGACGAATGTTCTGCAGATTTTATTGAATTTGTTTATCTATATTGTATTTTTTCTTCACTTAGACTCTTTAGACTGAGGTTGTTGATACCAAACTATTGAAGAGGAAAGTGAGGAACATTAGTGGAAGCACATGGGCTGATGGTAGAAATGAATTTAATTGGTTTGGGGCTTTAGCTAAAGAGTTTTATAGACTCTGTCTTCAGCATTCTGTTTTAAAACAATGATTCATGGGAGATGTTTTTCAGGATCATCCACAAAATCTAGAAAATACTTAATGCCAGGAGCTGAGAGAAAATTTCAAAACTACTAATAAATAAAACATGAATATTTGTAGGACTCTTTGTAGGAAGAACAAGGCTTTAAAAATCTATTTATAGTTTGTTTCATTTAAGTTTAGCTACCAAAAGCTTAGATAATTGTTTCTCTCTCTTACTGGACTTAAAATCTGTTGAGAAATAGTCTTTCCATTTTCAATCTAACATCAAAAAATTGCATTTGAGGTGTGATCTAATCTTTAGGTTAAAGCATTGGTCAATGAACAAAAAATTTAATGTGAAAGCCACAACACTCCTACATGAAACTTAAGAATAAGTAAAAAAAAAAAAAAAAGACAAGACAGTGGGGGGAAAAAAAGACAGCTTATAAATGTCAATGTCACTGTTATTTTCCTCAGATGATGGAATAAGATGAGAGTTATGCTCAAACTGTACAGATACATGGCTTGGTTGGAACCTAGAGCATTTCCTTCTCTGTTCTAACTATCCCGGGGCCTAGTCCTGGAAGCTTCTAGCCTCCATACAATTTAATCTTCCAAGCTGACTGACTCAAATTGGTTTCTCTTGGCTTCTCACTGGATTGCTCTGCTTGGCCTCAAACTAACTCAGATAATTAGTACTAATCTTCTGGCTCCTTCTAATGCTCTGACTTTAACTACTTCTCCATGAACTTATGAACAAACTCAATGAATGAAAACTCAACTCCTTAAACTCACTGAGTTGCACTCAATGGAACTGAACTGAACTGAACTGAACTGAACTGAACTGAACTGAACTGAACTGAACTGAACTGAACTGAACTGAACTGAACTGAACTGAACTGAACTGAACTGAACTGAACTCAACTGAACTTACGAACAAACTTCTTCCTTTCTGCCCTGCTCTTAAGTATCCTCTCGTTCTTGTCCTCATGAAAGCTAGGCGTATCCTCTCTCTGACTCAGTCTGTCATATCTTTCTCTGATTTGTCACTTTGTCTGCCCCTTAATTAGATTTCACTTTCAAACATGGCTGCTTCCTTGTACAAACTAGCCTTACCTTCAGTGTTAGATATTAAAGGTGTGTAATAAAGGTGGGCCTGAATTCCAGACAGATCATAGCAGAGGGTTTTAGGTCCCCGTTCTCACCTTCCACTGGGGCGTGAAGCACACAGCTTGGACATGGAATGTGGAGATGCTGGGCTGTGTTCACTCTGCACTGCCACTGTCCAGTGCTTGGCTTTAGGGAAGCACTGAAACACCAATCAGGGGTGGGACAGGGTGGGAAAACACAGCCTAGAGTGTGGGATGACTCTCAGGCCTCCAGTTACTGCTGGGGTGCCATACAGAAGAGTCAGAATGAAGGTCAGGGGTCCCTAGGCCTGCAATGAGGACCTCAGGGCCAGTGGCTCCAAAACTCCTAGAGATCCAGGCACCACTGGGTCAAGGGGAATTTGGAATGGAGTTGGGGCCCCACAGACTGAGGATGTTGAGGAGCCCAGGGCCAGGGGAATGTGGAACTCCAGCTTAGCTCATTGGTGAAAATTGTTAGCTTTGTGGTAGTTGTCTGGGAGGCCGGGGGACCTTCTGCAGGAAGCTTGGACAGTAGCTCTATAGGTGAAGGTGTTCTCCATATCCCCCATGATGGTTCTTAATAAGAGAGACAGTCCTTGCTTCCAGATTGTTTACTGATTGTTCATTGTGGAAAATGGGTGCATATCAACTCCTCAGGGTAGACCAGAGATGAAATACCTTATGCAGGAAGGAATGTCAGTGAAGGAAGGAAAGCTTACTGACTACACCCTCAGGGCCTCTAAATACCTCATAAGGATGAAGAACTCTGCTTTGGGCTAAGTGACTGTTGTGGGGAATGTGGTCATATGTTCTGGGCCAGAAAGCTAATAGGAAGCAGGGAGACACCTACAATCTCATGTGTCTGGGTGCTAGGAGGACCCACTCAACCTTACCAAGTCTCCTGGCATGGCTGGTTGTCCCACAGAGAATGTCTGTATTGGCTCACATAGACCTAGAAGGTCTTTGAATATGAACCCTTATCAGAGCAGCCATGTTGCTGGATTAAAAGACCTCCACAACAGCTTATATGAATGAAATGCTGGGGTTTCAAACATGGCTTCTTATTTACTGTATCTGTATAGGAAGACAAAGTTACTCAAACCTACCTGATGAGTTTAGCTAAGGCTTGTATTCTCCCTACAGATGTGATTTTGAATGAGACCAAATATGGAGATTTTTTCTAAGAAAAAAGTATCTAAAACTCTGTTAAAATTCAAGATTAAATGTGTCAGGTCAAGTTCAGGCAGTCTAGTTTGCATCAGAGAGACGTGGCAGTGCATCAGGAATTAGCAATGAGCAGAGCCTGGGAAATTTTGGAAGGGTTGTAAATTCTGCCACTTTTGTGGTAGAAAACTCTGTAGCTCTTTTTTTCATTAGCTGTGTCTCTGGCCCTCTGTGTGTGTGTGTGTGTGTGTGTGTGTGTGTGTGTGTGTGTGTGTGTGTGTGTTTGTTTGGTTATATATGCGTCAGGAACTTACCTGTGTTGCAAGTGTCCAGGACAGAGGTTAATTTCTCCAGCATTGTCTACCTTGTTTTTTGAGGTAGGGTCTCTCATTGGATTTTGAATTTGCTGCTTCTTCTGGACTATTTTGGCCAAAGTCTCTCCTGCCTCTATCTCCTTGTGCTAGGTTACAGAGATGCCACCTATTAAGCTATCTCCCCAGCCAGTTTCTTGTTGGGTTGACTCCACCATTTTGTTTTGTTTTGTGATTTCAGCTAGGGTCTTACCACGGTCCCCATGCTGGCCTGCCTTGGGTCCTTGAGTGTTAAGATTATAGGTAAAAACAAACATGCTTTCCAGGATGGTTCTATGTATAATTATTTGTCCAGGACATTCTAGATCTTTCTTCCCTCCCAAGTCTGTGGTTTCACTTATAGGAACCAAATCTACGCACTTCCCACTTATGGCATCTTCTTACCAGTTTTTAGATTCAATTTCCCATTTGTATCCATCCATGTCACATTAGGGCCAGTTATCTCCTGCTATTTTCAACTTATCTTTATGATTATCCTCCTGAGGTCATACAACTCGCAGTTTCACTGAGTCTATTAAGGTTGCGGCTACACTGGCCATGAGCCCAGCTAAGAGGAAAAAAATGTCGACTTCCAGGGAGTGGAATTTCTGAGTCACACATCCTTGCCCTGCTTCTCTTATACAGATGTATCCTCAAAGGATGAAGTCCATTCTGAAGAGGCATTTCCCTGTTTGGACCAAGAGTCTCCAAAACAATTAACCATTTAATTTATCCAAAAGTTCTTTTGTCCCCCTCCCTCATTAGTGGTATTATAGGTTCATTCTCGGAGACTTTGACACACATGCCATGTAATTTTCTACTTGTCTTTGGACATTTAGAATCAGACATTCCAGACCATTAAGGAACCGCTCTGAAGGGGTTAACTTCTGGGGGATCAGATGTTACTTTGGGATTGAGGGAGCCTCCTGAGAAAGCTCTCTGTAGGATGAATGGCTTTATGGGACTTATGTACTGCAATGTCTTGAATGGCACATCATCTCAGTAGTATTCCATCACCCATAGAGAAGTGATGACTAAAAGACATTGGACTCACAGAGGACGTGAGCTTCTGTGCTCCAGGAAGACTTTGCCTTTGGAATACTCACATATGAATATAGCAGCATGGTTCTAAATGCTAGGTTGTGGCTCTCTGTTCTATTGCTGTTACCTTTGTATGTGCTAATATGTTTTAGTATCCCATGGCTTTCTGGTAAAACCCTTTCTATTCACATCTCTTAGACGTTTAATATTGCCTTTTGGCTTTGTTTTACTGATGTCCTCTCTAAATATGGCATTATAGACTGTTACCCCAGTGACACATCAGAGACTCCTTTCAACCTCTCACCTGCAATCTCGTAGACTCCAACCCTCATCTACATACTAAAAATGCATTCCAAGAGAAGGAGAAAAATTCCATGACAGAGCATTAGAAAACAATTCTAGGGGCTGTTAGAGAAACATACCATGTAGATTATTTGCTTTTTACTGTGACAGAATGCCCAGACAAAGTATGAAAGAACTGAACCTTTTACTGAGCCTCCTTCAAGGCTGATTAGCTGACTAGAACTTTAAAGATTACATTATACTATCATTAGCATTCATTTCAATGCCTGTTTTTGGCAGTTTTATTTGGTTCTATCCTTGGTCTCTGGGCTGACCAGCCTCTGCTTCCTGGCTATTCACACAGTGTCAGGCTAGGGCTTCCTCTCACGGCAAGGGTCTCTAGTTGCACGAGTCATTGGTTGGCCACTCCAGTAAGTTCTAGGCCACCATTACCCCAGGATGTATTGCAGGCAGGATGTGTTGTAGGTCAAAGGTTTTGTGTCTGGGTTAATATTCCAATCCCACTTCTGAAAACCTTACCTTATTATAGATGGTGGCTGGTTCAGGATTCATATCCCACATTACTAGGAAACATTGCTAGGGTCCCTACTGTTGATTCTAAGGAGTTTCCATTGCCTTATGTTTCTAAAACACTCCCTACATGCTCCCCAATTCCAGCTCTCTCTTCCGTTCTTCCTTCTATATCCCTCACAACTTGAAACCTCCTGTTTCCATCCCCATCTGTCCTCAGTCTACCTGCACAATCTATTTCCCATTTCCAGGGAGAGCCATGTGTCCCACCCTTGAATCCTTCTTGTTACTAAGCCTCTCTGGATCTGTGGATTATAGCATAACTGTCTTTTATTTTGTAGTTA
The DNA here is from genome assembly GCF_011064425.1 of Rattus rattus. NCBI lineage: Eukaryota > Metazoa > Chordata > Mammalia > Rodentia > Muridae > Rattus > Rattus rattus. The sequence continues at coordinate 121,739,072 of NC_046159.1, forward strand.
ATATTCATTTGTGAGTACATCCCATGTTTGTCTTTCTGGGTCTGGCTTACCTTTCTCAGGATGATTTTTTTTTTAGTTCTGTTTGGTTGCTTACAAATCTCATGATGCTTTTGCTTCTTAATAGCTGAGTAATTCTCCATTGGGTGTAACTGTACCACATTTTCCTTATCCATTCTTTGATTGAGGGACATCTAGGTTGTTTCCAGTTTCTGGCTATTATGAAAAAGCATTTATGATCATAGTTGAGCAAGTGTTCTTGTGGGAGTATAGGGCATCCTTTGGGTGTATGCCCAAGAGTGGTGTTGCTGGTTCTAGAGGAAGATAGATTCTCCATTTTCTGAGGATCCTCCATATTAACTGTGTCAGTTTTCTTTCCCACCGGCAGTGATGAAGTGTGCCCCTTTATCCATATCCTCACTTGCATGAGCTGTCACTTGTGGTTTTGATCTTATCTGTTCTGACAGCTATGAGATGGAATCTCAAAATAGTTTCAGTTTGCATTTCCCTGATGTTGAACATTCCTTTAAGGGTTCCTCAACCATTGGTGCCTAGCCCAATTGTCACTAAGGAGACACCATCCAGCAACTGATGGGCGCAGATGCAGAGATTCACTGCCAAATACTAGGAGAAGCCAGTGGAACCCAGAAAAAGAGTGAGGAAGAAGGATTCTAGGAGCCAGAGGGATTAAAGACCTCAGGAAAACAAGACCCATAAAATCAACTAAGCAGGGCTCATAGAGGGTCACAGAGATAGAAATGATAATCAAGTGCCATGTACAGGTCTGAGTTAGGCGCTCTGCATATATGTTATAGTTGCATATATGTTATATGTTAGTTTGGCTTCCTGTGGGACTCCTAAAAGCATGAGCAAATGCTGTCTCTGATTCTTCCACACTTTGGGACCTTTTCCCTCCTACTGGCTCACCTTGTCCAGCATTGGTATGAGAGTTTGTGCTTAGTCTTATTGTAATTTGTTACATCATTTTTAGTTAAATATCCCTGGGAGGCCTGCCTTTTTCCTTTAGGGAAATGGGAGGAGTAGATCTAGCAGAGAGGGGAGGTAGGGAGAGAGACTGCGAACAGTGGAGGGAGATGAAAGTGCAGTTGAAGGTGTGAGGTATATAAAGAGCGAAAACTTAAATTAAAAGAGCAAAGAATTTTCAAGATCGTAGAGAGTTTGGGTTGTTGCAGGTTCAGAGTCAAATGGCAATTTATTCTGTGCTACACGTTAGCTCTCCTTAACGTCACTTCTTTTCCACCCCTGTGTCTGATCTAACACCCTTGTGAGCAGCAGGCGGAATGTTTGAGATGGACTAACTTAGCAGACCCCTGACTATCCTGCCGAGAGCTTCACTGATGCTTCTACAATGGTATTTGAAAAGCATCTCGATTCTTTTTTCTGCTACCAGTAAAACTTGATGACACTGCCTTTCCTTTTGAACTTGGGATTTGGGGTGACTTCAATATGTGTCCCCAAGGCCATGGTCACTGATTTGGTTCCAGAATAAACTATCCCTTTGTTCCCTTTGAGATTAGAGTTGTGTTTCTGTGTGAACAAAAGCAACTTAATTAAGACAGTATTTATTTTGTTTCACAGTTCAAGGAGGGATACAGTTCATCACAGTACAAGTCATGGTGACAGGGCCATGAGGTAGCGGGTGACACTGCATCCACGGTCAGGAAGTGGATAGTGACAAATGATCCTATGCTTATTTCACTTTCTATTCAGTCCAGGACCTGAGCAGCTAGTGACTTCCACAGTTAAGGTGAATCTTCCAACCTCAGTTAACCTAATCTAGATAATTCCTGGCAGACATGCGTAGACTAAGCTGATCTGGACACTTCCTCACAGGCATACTGCCTAGACTTAGTTCCAGATGAATTTGTTAAGATGATAATGTAAACCTTCTAAGGTGCCATGGCATTATGAAGGGCTCCAGAAGGCGCTGTGCAACCAACTTGGAGGCTTAAGGAAGACTCCCTCTTCCCTTCATTAAAAATCGATTCATTTCCCAAACAATACATCCTGATTATAGTTTCCCCTCCCTCTACTCCTCTCGATTTCTCCCCACATTCCCTTTCTTCTGCATCCACTTCCTTTCTGTCTCTCATTAGAAAAGATACCAACATAACCACACAATAAAATATAATAAGATAAAACAAAAACCATAAGAGCGAGGTTAGATAGCACAAATCAACGGAAGGAAAGGAGTCCCAAGAACATTCACAAGAGTTAGAGACACACACATTCATATACTCAGGAGTCCAAGAAAAATACTAAACTGAAAGATATATATATATATGTGTGTGTATATATGTATATATGTGTATATATATATATCTATGTATATATCTATGTATATATGTATATGTATATATGCATATATATATATGTATACATATATATATATATATATATATATGAATGAATGATCTGGTATACACCTGTGTAGGCCTTGCACTTGCTGCATCAATCTCTGAGTTTATGTGAACTTTACTCAGTTGATTTAGAGGGAATTGTTTTCCTGATGTCTGCCATCTCCTCTCGTTTCCATACTGCTTCAACCTCCTCCAAGAGTTCCCTGAGCTCTGAGGGGAAATATTTGATGGAGACATCCCACTCACAGCTGTGTTCCAGGCCTCTCTCTCTCTCTCTCTCTCTCTCTCTCTCTCTCTCTCTCTCTCTCTCTCTCTCTCTCTCTCTCTCTCCCTGACAACCTGACAACATCTAGCTCTGGGTTTTCTCATATGCTTCAGGACAAACCTCTATGATGATAGCTGAGTAAGGCACTGATCTGATGAGTATAACAGAATATCATTATAATTCATTTTATTAGTTATTTAGTTTTTTTAGAACAATAGTATTTGGTGTTACTCCAAGACTCTGGGCTATCTAATCTCTGATTCTTGGTCACCCAAACAATGTTACGTATAGATTTCATCTCATGGAGTGGGTCTTATTTCAAATCAGACTTTTGTTTGTTAGTCCCATGAGAAATGTGCCACCATTGCTGTAGCATATTTTGTAGGCAGGACACCATTGTAGATCAAGGTTTTGTGGGTGTATTTTGTGCTTATGTTTCTCTTTTGTTAGTCTGTAGAGTAGTTTGCTATACCAAAGACACTAGAACATGAGGTTGAAAGTTTTATATAGGTAACAGCTTGGCCTTACCAGGTTCAATAAGTTGCATGGGTTTTGTCTTCAACAATGGGGATTTGCTGTTAGTTTGTAGAGGGCAACATATTGCCTTCACAACACCGTGGGTGTTTGGTGATTTCCATCGTATCCTTTTGGCCAACAATTCAACTGGATATAACTCAGTCCTAGTACTGGAAGAGATAGCTAGTAGGGACTTTGTCTCCCTCACTATTTGGAGACTTCATTAGGATCACCTTTGTATATTGTAGGAAGTTTCCACTGCACTAAGCTTCCACACCACGCCTCAAATGCCCTTCAATTCTAGCTGTATCTTTTCCAACTTCCCCCTCAACCCTCATCGTCTATCCTCCTCCCTACCTGATCATCCCATTCCCATCTCCACCCTGTCCCCAGTCTACCCATAAAATCTGTTCTATTTCTTTTTCCCAGGAAGATTCATATATCTGCCTTAATCCCTAGGGAAGATTATTTTTTATTGGACATGATAATGGAGATGAGTCAATTAAGTGAGGAATGCAAAGCAGGCTATTCTGGAGAAAGTGAATTATGTGTGTTATTCAGTGCAGAAAAGAAAGCAAGGTATGTGGGGGTGGGGGTTTATGAACTGGATTATGGGAAGGAAGGAGGCGATTAATGGTGAACCTGAAAGGCTGACTGCAGTGTTTGCAAAGTTAGCTTTAACCTTGTCCTGGGAATTAAGTGTACTAACAAATTGAATTTGTTACTATTCCTGTAGCTGGGACAAAATGCCTGAAATGAATAACTTTAAGGAGAAAGGGTTTATTTAGCTTGTAGGTTGATGGGTACATTCTATCATGGCTAGAAAGTCAGGAGTCTGAAATAGTAGGGTACAAGAGGGAGGTTAGCAGACATCACTGATAAATTAGACTTTGGCCCAATTACTTTGTTTGGGAAGACAATAGGGCATTGTGTAAAAGCAGGGAAATAAACACAGAGGGATATGAGAAATAACATTTGGAAAGATAAATAGAGTCTAAACATTTTTCTAGGACCCAGATACCATTATCTATGCAATGAAAGATCTACATCGAAATGGAGAGAGCTTGTATGTGGAGTTTGAAAAGAGACTGTAGTAGGGGGAGGAGGGAGAGAATCCTCAGCTATTCTCCTTTCACTCTTGGCTCTATTCTCATCCATCCACTCAACAGGAGCCCAAACAGAATCTAAAGGCTCATGAGCATCACTTCCTAACCAGGAAGTAACCAGTGTCTGGAATCCTTTCCCTTCTTGGTGTTTCTCTCCATTTCCTATGTTCAGCCCCTTGGGTTGCTTGATTTACCACCTACACACTCTAGTTAAAATAAGTTTCCAACTTTAATACAAATATTTTTTTGCAGGAAGTCGTTTCTCAGAGACACTAAAAGGTGAGGCTGAATTCCTTGCATTTCTTTTGTCTACACCCTGATTTCCTTGGCATAAAATCAGTTCCTAGGTTTTGGACATTAAAACATATGCTAACAATCATTGATTGACCTAATCTGGCAATGGCACCTGAAACTAACTTCTCCACAAGCATGGAAAATGCTTATCACCTTCCTTGCTATTATGAAACAAAAGCTATTTTGAATCTCTGGCTTTTCTCAGTATTACAATACCATCTCAGATTTTTTTTCCCTTCTCTTCATCTCACATTTGCATATAAAAGTAATTAACTGATTTACTTTGAGATTTTACTTGGAGATTGCAGAACACCTTTTAAAATTCTTCCTCCCTGGATCAGCATTTTGGGTGCCATCATTGAGCCCCTGTCTTCTTATGTAATGTTAGATGCGAGTGGTTCTAGTGACACACTTGTCTCATGAGTACTGTACTGTGCGAGACACTGTGCGGCTTGTGTTATTACTGAATTCTTTCTTTGTCAGCATCTTTTTGATGACCTCTTAGGCTAGCTCTGCTTCTAAGGAAAAATTTTTGATGTATTCTTTGGTAATTGTGTGTGTGTGTGTGTGTGTGTACATATATATCATATATATGTAATTATATTTTATGTATAATTATATTGCATATATACATCTAGTTATTTTGATCATTTTTTTTAAGCACAGATATGGGCTGTCAGGGAAAGTAAGATTCCTAGTGCCACATTGCTCATGTTCCCGGGGTTGATGGCAGTTCCTGGGGTAGAGTCACTCTCACAATGTGTAAGATCTATTATTCTTCAGTCTTGTGCACCTGAAGGCATACCAGATATTACCCAGTGCACCTTAGAAGACAGTGCAGCTAGCAAATTGGAGCTAGATGTATTTATAAACGCCTCTACAGTTTCATGGATTCAGTTAATTTTGATGCAAAGCGAACAGTATTCCTCATATCTACTAAAGCATGATTTTCCTCCCTACCATTTCTATCCCTCATCTGGTAAGATGGATATTTGAAAAGCGTAATAACAAACTTAAATTAAGCTACACCGAAACTATGTTTGCAAGAGAAATAACTATCTCCTTTACATGCCACGTTGAGGATGGTAAGGTGCCTTGCAGAGATATGAATGGGAAGCAAGATAAGATTCTCTGGGAAGGAGATACCCAAGAGGATGCTTTGCCCCACTGACTAGTGATCATAGTGCCAGAGACTGCTCTATATGGGCAGTCATTTTTCAATTATATTTGGAACTGGCTCCATGAGGTGAAACCCATTCCGGAAACTAATGAGGTCAGGAACTTGAGACTAGATGGGTCATGGGCCTAGAGGTCATGGACTTAGATTCTGCTAAATAAACAGCAATTTAAAAAATAACTCCAAATAACAGCACCGTACCCTTAGATCAATTTCATCTCTCAGACCTCATTAGAGAGGCTTCTTCTTGTAGAAGGTGGTATAACACAGAGACCTATGACAGGATATATGCAGAGACTGAGAGATATATGCAGAGAGTGAGAGATATATGCAGAGACTGAGAAATATATGCAGAGAGTGAGAGATATATGCAGACAGTGAGAGATATATGCAGAGACTGAGAGATATATGCAGAGACTGAGAGATATATGCAGAGAGTGAGAGATTTTGGAGCATTCAGTTCTGCATGGGATATATTCATGAAGCTCCTTCCCTCAAGGCTTAGGGACCTATGTAGAAACAGAGGGAAAGAGATGTTAGGTGGTGGACAACATCAAGGAAACTGTTTTCTTGATGAACCAGAGCTGATTCACATATGAACTCAGAGATTGTGCAAGACAAAATCCCAGTACTGAGAAGGGGAACTAATCACAACATCCCACTCCTAGTCAAGGAGCTTCTGCAACTAATAGCTGTTGGAAGGGGCCTCATTGGCTTTCTTCAATGGACTGACACTCGGTTTATTAACCACACTCCAGGCGGACCCCATGGTCAGGAGTAGTTGGCTAACACAAATGTGGCTTTATGGGGTGTTTGTTTAAGAAAGAAAAAGTTGTTTGGTATTTTTGTTGTTAGCTTCTTGAGTTCTTTATATACTTTGGATGTTAGCTCTCTATCAGATGTGGAGTTAGTGAAGTTGTTATCCCAATATGTAGGTTGCTGATTTGTCTTATTGACTATGTCCTTTGTCTTACAGAAGCTTTTCAGTTTCATGAGGTTCCATTTATCAATTTTTTATCTTAAAGTGTGAGCCCTTGGAGTTCTGTTTAAAAAATTTCCTCCTGGGTCAATGAGTTCAAGACTCTTTCTCACTTTCTCTTCTATTAGATTCAGTGTATCTGGTTTTATGTTGAGATATTTTATATTATCTGTGGCTATTGTGAAGTGACTTGTTTCCCTAATTTCTTTCTCAGCCTGTTTATCATTTGTATAAAGAAAGGTTACTGATTTATTTGAATTAATTTTATATCTGGCCACTTTGCTGAAGTTGTTTATCAGCTGGAGAAGGTCTCTGGTAGATTTTTTGGGGTTGCTTATGTATATTATCATATCTACCTGCAAATAGTGATACCTTTATTTCTTCTTTGCCAATTTGTATCCCCTTGATCTCTTTTGTTGTCTTATTCCTGTAGCTAGCCCTTCAATTACTATATTGAATAGATATGGAGAGAGTGGGTATCCTTGTCTTGTCCCCAATTTTAGTGGGATTGCTTCAAGTATCTCTCCATCTAATTTGATACTGGCTGTTGGTTTGCAGTAAATTGCTTCTGTTATGTTTAGGTATGGGCCTTGGATTCCTGATCTCTCCAATACTTGTAACATGAAGGGTTGTTGTATTTTGTCAAATGGTCTTTCTGCATCTAAGGAGGTGATCATGTGATTTTTTTCCTTTGACTTTGTTTATATAGTAGATTATATTAATGGATTTTTGTATATTGAACCAATCTTGCATCCCTGCAATGAAGCCTACTTGATCATTGTGAATGATGGCTTGCAAGAATTTTATTGAGTATTTTTGCATCAATATTCATAAGTGAAATTGGTCTGAAGTTCTTTTTTTTTTTCTTTTTGGTTTGGGCTGTTCTGTGGTTTAGGTATCAGAGTAATTGTGGCTTCATAGAATGAATTAGGTAGTTTTCCTTCTGTTTCTATTTTATGGAATAGCTTGCAGAATATTGGTATTAGGACTTCTTTGAAGGTATTGTAGAATTCTGCACTAAATCTGTTTGGTCCTGGGCTGTTTTTTGGTTGGGAGGTTTTTAATGACTTCTTCTATTTCCTTATTGGATATGGGCCTGTTTTGATAATTTACCTGCTCTTGATTTAACTTTGCTATGTAGTATCTGTCTAGAAAACCATCAATTCCATCTAGATTTTCCTGTTTTGTTGAGTCTACGCTTTTGTAGTAGGATCTGATAATTTTTTGAATATTTTCTATTTCTGTTGTTATGGCTCCCTTTTCCTTTCTGATTTTGTTAATTTGGATCCTGCCTCTGAGCCCTTGAGTTAGTTTGGCTGTAGGTTTGTCTATCTTGGATTCTCTCAAAGAGCCAGCTTTTGGTAAACAACTCAATCAATAAAGGGTATAGAACTAAACAGAGAATTCATAACAGTTGAATCTGGAATGGCTGAGAAGCACCTAAAGAAATGTTCAAAGTCCTTAGTGATCAGAGAAATGCAAATCAAAATGACCCTGAGATTCCATCTTCCATCAATCAGAATGTCCAAGATAAAAAATTCAGGTGACATCACATATTGGCAAGAATGTGGAGAAAGATGAACACTCCTCCATTGCTGGTGGGATTGCAAACTGATACAGTTATTCTGGAAATCAATCTGGAGGCTCCTCAGAAAATTGGAAATAGATCTACCTAAAGATCCAGCAATACCATTCTTGGGAATACACCCAAAAGATGCCCAACCAGGCCACAGGGGCATGTGTTCCACTATGTTCATAGTGACCTTGTTTGTGATAGCCAGAAGCTGGAAACAACTCAGATGCCCCAAAACAGAAGAATGGATACAGAAAATGTGATTCATTTACATAATGGAATACTATTCATATATTAAGAACTAGGACATTCTGGGTTTTACATGTAAATTGATGGGACTAGAAAATATCATCCTGAGTTAGGTAACTCAGACCCAAAAAGACATGTATGGTATGTACTCACTAATAAGAGAATATTAGCAAAAAAAAAAATACAGAATACCCAAGACACAACAGAACTCAAAAAGGTCAACAAGCTGAAGGGCCCAAGTAAGGATGCCTTAATCCCACTTGGGAGAAGAAAAAAAGCAATCACAATGGGGTAGGGAGGGAGAGACCTGGGTGGGAAAGGGGACAGAGTATGGGGTAGAGGGGAATATGATCTTGTATTGGATGTGGGAAAAAGACTGAAGCCCTGAGGGTCAGCAGAAAGAGTGAAAATAGGCAACCTCTAGAGGTAGGAGATTGGGGGGACCCTCCAGAATGTACCAAAGACCTGGGAGATGAGAAACTCTCAGAACTCAAAGGGAGGGACCTTAGATGAAATGCCCTATAGTGGGGAGAAGAAATTTGTAGAGCCCACCTCCAGCAGAAAGACGGGGGCATCAAGTGAGGGATGGAGTTGCCATTCCACCCGAAACTCTGCCCCTTAATTCTTCCGGTCTGAAAGAACTGCAGGGATGGAAATGGAGAGGAGCCTGAGGAAAAGAAGGTCCAGTGTCAGACCCAAAGTGGGATCCAGCTCAAGGAGAGGCCCTAAGACCTGACACCATTACTGAGTCTGTGGTTCACTCACAAAAATGGACCTAACATGACTGCCCTCCCAAAGTCCCAACAACAGCTGAAAGTGTCAGATGTAGGCAATTCCACCCAACCAATGGACAGGGGTATAGTTGAATTAGAGAAAAGCTGGAAGAAGCTGAGGAGGAAGGCAACCCTGTAAGAGGACCAGGCCATTTCAATTAACCTGGACCCCCAAGATCTCTCAGATACTGGACCACTAACCAGGTAGCACACACCAGCTGAGATGAGGCTTCCAACACATATACAGCAGAAGACTGTCAGGTCTGGGTTCAGTCAGAGAAGATGCACCTAACCAATAAGGTACTGGAGGCCCCCAGGGAGTTTAGAGGTCTGGGGTGGGGGGGGGTGGGGGGTTGGGTTGAGACATCCTCATGGAGACAGGGGAATGGGGAGGAGGTGTAGGGTGGAGAACAATCAGAAGGTGGACTGGGAGGGGATTAAAATCTGGAGTGTAAAAAAAATAAGTAAAATTTAAGAGAGAGAGAGAGAGAGAGAGAGAGAGAGAGAGAGAGAGAGAGAGAGAGAGAGAAGAGGAACCTGGGAAGAGTTAGGGAGAGAAAAAAAAGAATATAATGAAAATACAATGCATGAAATTCTCAAAAACTAAACTAAAAAAAAAAAAAGAAAAAAACAACAAAAACCATAAAAAAACAAACCCTCAAATTCCTTAGGAACCTAAGAATGGATTGTGTCAGCTCAGAGTGGGTCTGTTATGTGTGGATACGCTCTCCATATCACCCACGCCAGCATGTGTAGGTGTTTCACACTAACAAAATCTTTTAATCCTTAGTCTGTTCCATTGAAGCCTAAAGGGCAGGAGGTGAGAGATGAAACCAAGTCTTGCACATAACAAACGCATGCCACGTATTCAAAAGGATAATTTAACACTTAAGATGCATCAATGTCACAACTGTGACTTCTCAGCCCCTTGAAATGCTATCCTCATTTGTAAATAGATCTTTCTGGAAAGTCTTGCATGGTTCAAATTAGTACAGCCCCTTCTGAAGTGTTTTAACCCTAGTTCACCCCATTCTTTCATGGCCAGTTCTCCTTGAAGTGTTTTGTTTGTTGATTTAAAAATCCAAGAAGATAAGATTAACTGCTTTTCTAGTAGAAGACACTGGAATTGCTCTCTCTGAGCACAAACATTATAACCTCTTTCAAAAGACAAATGCTAAAACAGACACTTAGAAATGCTTTGAAAAGATGGCATGCTTTCTAAGTGTCTAATACAAAGAAAAGCCATCTTGTTGTTGTGAATATTAACATTAATGAATCTGTTTTTCATGTGGTAGATAGTTATTAAATATGATGCCTATATAACCAAATCCCCGAGAAAGCAGAAGCTTTCTAAGATCTGGCTGTTAACACAGGTTCTTCTTTGCAAAGACTTCCAAAAGGGACCTGAGTTGTGTTGCTGGAATAAACCTTTGAAATATGTGTTTCAACCCAAGTCACAGCAGGGATAATGTTTTCCTTACCAGGGCTCCACCCTCCTCTGCTCTAACTGAAATTCCCCTTAGGTCAATTGATCAACCCACTTACAACTAATTAATGCATAAAACACAATGTTCCCTACAACTAATCACTACCAGGCAGAACTTTACTGAGATGCCCTGGGAGGGCTGTGCTTGGAAGTCATCATCTCTGTCTTTCTTGGAACTCTTAAGCTTGCTCTGCCGGCCTCATCCAACATGGTCCAGTAAGTGTGGAGAATAAACTTGCCGGTGTGCCGAGGTAGCAGGTCCGTATTAGTTACTCCATTTTCGTCTGCCATCTAGTCTGTAGGGTTTTGTTTTGGAGAGTTTGAGATTTTTCTCCCACCTTGGTTTTTGAGACTGGATCTTCCTATATAGTGCCAGCTAATCGTAAGCTCACTTATGTAACCCATCTGACCTTAAAGTCATGGTGTTCCACCTGCTTCAGCCTTCTGAGTGCTGGGGTTATAATAGGTGCTAGCATTCTTGGCTCAATCTGTAGTTTTTTATTTAGCCTTGCAGAACATCTATTTCTGCCTTTATGACTACTTACCATGTGAGCTGTCAGTATGTCAGCCTCACCTATGGCTGTGCAGGTGCTTTGGGAGGGGCTATCCTTGTATTTGAGGTGACTGGGGAGAAAGGTCTGGATTCGGAGTGAAGATCCTGGTTCCCAATCTTTTTGCTGCTACTCATTAGCTGTGAACCCACTAGGGCATTATCCTGCTTCTGTGGCTTATATTTCCTCACCTGTAAAACGAGCCATGATGCATCTCAAATGCTCTTCTGGGTTCAGTGCTCTCAGTGCATAAAGTAGCCATTCGAAGGAAGAAAAGTAATTGGAAAACACTGACACATGGTTTGGGAAACACTTGTGTTAACATTCTTACAAACGCCACGAGCGCTGTATCAAGAAGGTGAACTTCTGCTAAAGCTGCTGCTTCCTTGCTCTTGAGTTTCCTTTAAAAAAAGAAATAACAAAGCTATGCCTTTTAAACCTCACCTCAGACATTCTATGGTTTTCAGACAAGGACTTAAGAGCTTGATTTAATATATAAAATCATTTCGAATTGATGAAAAAAATCCATCTTGGTATAAATGAGAAGAAATGAGTGCTCCAATTTATTTCGTTCCAGACTAAAGACTGAAGTCAGAGGAATACATAATAAATAAGCAAGCCGAATAGGACCCATTAAAAAGCACATCTGCCCAGGGTCATCACAGAGAAGTGCATTGTGTTGTCTCAGAGGGACTCCGCAGCAGCTGAAGGGGGACACTGTCAGAGAGAGAGAGAGAGAGAGAGAGAGAGAGAGAGAGAGAGAGAGAGAGAGAGAGAGAGAGAGAGAGAGAGAGAGAGAGGAATGACTAGAAAGCAAAAGTGCTGTGAGAAACTTCAAAATTTGGGTGGGTAGAGTCAGAACCAGAGGAAGAATCTAGGCTAGCAGGCAAACAGAGATTTTAGCTGGACATTCAGGACCACAGGCGCCATTTGAAGTCACAGGAGGAAAAACAACAAACAAACAACAAGCCAACCACTAGAACTGAAATCTGGCTAGAGGGTGATCCTGTGAATATATTCCAAAGAGAATATAATGAAAGAGTGAACATGACAGTTTAAAGGGAAGCTTACTGTTCTCCCTCATTTTCTCTCATGGATAACTTAGTGTTTGATTTCTGAATGTATGTACACAATTTCTCCACTAGCTAGATTACAACAAGCAGGGTGACTGAACCGTCTTAGCACTTAATACCATCTACACAGGTAATTTCATGCCATGAAGCCCGGAGCATGTCCAGATGCTGTGAAGAACAGAAGAGGTCCCCAGCTTCTAAGCAGTTGGTGAACATAGAATTTGGAAGAATAATTTGGTGCCATTCTCCCAATGGAGGAGTTAGAGAAAGGACTGAAGGAGCCGAAGCGGTTTGCAACTCCATAGGAAGAACAACGATATTAACCAACCAGAGCTCCCAGAGTTCCCAGGGGCTAAACCATCAACCAAAGAGGGACCCACAGCTCCAGCTACATAGCAGAGGATGGCCTTGTTGGGCATCAGTGGGAGGAGAAACCCTTGGTGCTGTGAAGACTACGTGACCCGGGGAATGGCAGAGCGGTGAGGTGTGAGTGGGTGGATGGGTGGGAGAGCACCCTCATAGAAGCACGGAGAGGGAGGATGGGATAGGTTTTTGGACGGGAAACCAGGAAAGGAGATACCATTTGAAATGCAAATAAAGAAAACATCCAATTTAAAATAAATAAATAAAATAAACAGACACAACGTCAATGCACCACTGGTGCCAATGCTATTTTATTACAATAAAAAAAAAATGATTGCTACTTGCTAAAATCTCCACAAATGAGTTTTTCTCTTTTTCATAGATGCTAGCCATAACCCACATCCCAGAGAAGCATACTGTGTTCTGTGGTCTCTCAGCCAACATGGGGTCACCCACATTCTATCATGAGAAGAGCCTTGTTTCCCCTTCAGACTTCTTTTTTTTTTAATTAATTGATTTATTTATTTTTACACTCCAGATTTTATTCCCCTCCCAGTCCACCTCCCGACTGTTCCACATCCCATCCCTCCTCCCTGCCCCCTCTCCTTTCGACAAGGATGGTCCCCACTGCACCCACCTCACCAGACCTTTAAACTTCCTGGGGCTTCCAGTCTCTTTAGGGTTAGATGCATCTTCTCTGACTGAACCTAGACCCGGGAGTCCTCTGCTGTGTGTGTGTTGGGGGCCTCATCTCAGCTGGTGTGCGCTGCCTGCTTGGTGATCCAGTGTCTGAGAGATCTCAGGGGTCCAGGTTAATTCAAACTGCTGTTCCTCTTATAGGGTTGACCGCCTCCTCAGCTTCCTGCAGCTTTCCCCTAATTCAACCAGAGGGTCAGTATTTTTTGTTCATTGGTTGGGTACACATATCTGCATCTAATTCTTTCAGCTGCTTATTGGGTCTTTTGGAGGGCAGTCATCTTAAGTCCATTTTTGTGAATGCCCAGTAGCCTCAATAATGGTGTCAGGCCTTGGGGCCTTCCCTTGAGCTGGATCCCACCTTGGGTCTGTCGCTCTCTCTTTTCCTCAGGCTCTTCTCCATTTCCATCCCTGCAGTTCTTTCAGACAGGAAGAATTATGGGTCAGAGCTTTGACTGTGGGATAGCAACCCCATCCCTCACTTGATGCCCTGTCTTTCTGCTGGAGGTGGGTTCAATAAGTTCCCTCTCCCCACTGTAGGGCACTTCATCTGGGTTCCCCTCCCACCTTTGAGTCCTGAGAACCTCTCACTTCCCAGGTCTCTGGTATATTCTAGAGCATTCTGTCAACCTCCTTCCTCCAAGGGCATCTGTTTCCATTCTTTCTGCTGGCCCTCAGGGCTTCAGTCCTTTTCCCCCACCCACTACCAGATCATGCTCTCCTCTCTCCACTACCTCCATCCCCTTTCTCTCCCTTGCCCCTTCCTCACCCCCTTGTGATTGCTTTCTTCTCCCTCCCAAGTGGGACGAGGCATCCTCACTTGGGACTTTCAGCTTGTTGACCTTTTTGAGTTCTATGGTCTGTATCTTGGGTATTCTGTACTTTTTTGGCTAATATTCACTTATCAGTGAGAACATACTGTGCATGTCCTTTTGGGTCTGAGTTACCTCACTCAGGATGGTATTTCCTAGTTTCATCCATTTTCCTACAAAACTCAGTATGTCCTAGTTCCTAATAGCTGAGTAGTGTTCCATTGTGTAAGTGAACCACATTTTCTCTATCCATTCCTCTGTCGTGGGACATCTGGGCTGTTTCCAGCTTCTGGCTATCATGAATAGGCCATTATGTATATAGTGGAACATGTGCCTCTGCGGCATGGTGGGTCACCTTTTGGGTATATTCCCAAGAGTGGTATTGCTGGGTCTTTAGGTAAGTCTATTTCCAACTTTCTGAGGAACCTCCAAATTGATTTCCAGAGTGGTTTTACCAGTTTGCAATCCCACCTGTAATGGAGGAGTGTTCCTCTTTCTCCACATCCTTGCTGACATGTGTTGTCACCTGAGGTTTTGATCTTAACCATTCTGACTGGTGTAGGTGGAATCCTGCTTTCCACAATGGTCAGTAAGCCCCAATGCCAGAGCTCTACAGATGTATAGGTGGACTTGCTGAGGTCACTTTGCTGAATTGTGTACTGGGAGGAACAGAATACAGCTTCTGTCACATAGACTTTTACCAGAAGTAGGATGGGATCATGAATTTAATGTCTTTTGTCAATCTCCTTTCATTCTCTTCCACACAGATAAACAATTCTGTATCTCTTTAAGGATTCCTGCTGTGGTGTGTATGTGTTTATGTGAACGTGTCTGCATGTATATGTGTAAACACTCATGTGGTCATCTCTATACTTTACTTCCAATAGACAGATAGACTGGGGAGGTGGAAATCCAGTCCCATGACATCTTCAGAGAAAGAACACTAGCCTTGAGGGAAGTAACTGAAAAACAACCTCAAGCTTGCTTCAAACAATAGTATTTGAGAAAAAAGACCTAGGGCAGAAATAAATTCAGAGTAGCTCAAAGGTCCTAAGAGATTTGCAGAAGCATTTTCACAGACTACCTCCCACTCTGGGTGGGAAAATAAGAAATGTTAAGTCACAGATGTGTTCCTTTTCACTCATTCTTACCCTGAGGTTTAGTAATCATGAAATAACTGGTCATATCAATAAAATGTGTGGACCTGCATATTTTAATCAGCTCATTATAGTAACTTGTGTCCTCTAAGTAGCCTATGACATCATGTTATGTGCCTTGTGTGTGCATAACATAATTTAAAATATATAATAAATGCAAGAAATTTCAATTAGAATGAGAGCGAAAGACGTGTACATGATGGATATGCCAATTCCCTCACTGTCATAACTATTTACTCCATAGCACATAATATTGTATTGTATTCCTTAAATGTGCACAATACCATCCACTCATGTTAGTGTGTTTTGGGCACTGAGAATTGAATACAAGGCCCTGTGCATGCTCACCAGCTCTCCACTGCTGAGCCATAGTGGAAGCATCAATTTATCTTTTTTTGTTTTTTCTTTTTTTCGGAGCTGAGGACCGAACCCAGGGCCTTGTGCTTACTAGGCAAGCGCTCTACCACTGAGCTAAATCCCCAACCCCTCAATTTATCTTTTTAAAGCAGCAGACTACACCCCCCCAAAAAAAAATCTCCAATTATAATACAAAGAAAAGGAGAAATGCAAAGCAAAATGTGTACACACGGAAGCTGATGTGTGGCTATTCAAAGGGGGGGGATGTATGTATGGGAAGCCTCTTGAGCAAAGTCCCCAGATCTATGAGACACCCTGAAAATACTAGTGGGAGATAAAATTAGTTAGAATGAAAAGGACAAGCCTTGGAGACATCCATCTCCTGCAATGTCTCCATAAAATCATAACAGAGCTTCGAAAACTTTTGTCACAGCCTTCTGAGTTTTGCTCAATAAAATTATGACAGAGGCCTCTCTAGGGCATAGAACAAAAATTTATCCATCAACACAGAATGATGAGGGATCTTAATATTGTTATGAATGATTCTGAGGCAAACTACTGTGGAGTTATATTAATACAAAGCCAGTGGGTTATTTCACTTAGCTCTCAAAAACTATTTAAGGGGAGGGCTTCTCTAATCACAGAAGTAACAACACCTTTTTGACTATCTTATTATCTTGAAATTACCTAACACACGCATACTAGAGAGTTAAAATAACCACTTATATAAATATTGGCTTTCCAATCTTTTGGAAATTGGAAACTCTACTGGAATTTTGTAATTCTTTCTAAGTCATTTGTTAATCATCTATAGCCATTACTGTAAAAATTAAATGGAGTCCCATGTCTGTCATGGGTTGAGGCCGGGGGGCTCCTCACTCACTTCCTGTTACATGCATTGAGTATCAGCTCCTCTTGGCTACGATTGACTAGAGGGCAGAAGGGGACTATCTAAAGAAAGCCAGCCCAGCCTAAAGTGGTCTGCAGTGGACAACAAAAGGCAGTGCAAGTCTTGGTTAGCTTTCTAAGCAGTGCTGCTGAGTCGGACCCAACTGCTGATTTTCCATCCAATCTATAGTGCCTAACAAAGGTTTGACCACCGGAAACTCCTTGTGTTTATTCTTCAGTTTTCCTCTTCTTCCATTCTTACTGGATATTTTATTTATTTACATTTCAAATGTTATGCCTTTCCGGGTTTCCCCTCTGTAAAGCTCCTATCCCATCCTCCCTCCCCCTGCTTCTATGGGGGTGATCTCCCACCCACCCACCCACTCTCACCTCACTGCTCTGCCATTCCCCTACACTGGGACATCAAGCCTTCACAGGACCAAGGGCCTCTCCTCCCATTGAAGCCCGACAAGGCCATCCTCTGCTACATATGCGGCTGGAGCCATGGGCCCCTCCATGTGTACTCTTTGATTGGTAGTTTCGTCTCTGGGAGCTCTGAGGGGGTCTGGTTGCTTGATATTGTTGCTCTTCCTATGCATTTGCAAACCGCTTCAGCTCCTTCAGTCCTTTCTCTAACTTCTCCATTGGAGATCCTGTTTTCAGTCCAATGGTTGGCTGCGAGCATCTGCCTGAGTCTAGCAAATACAGTTTTCCTTCTCATACCTTCCAGTATCTTCCAAAGGACCTCCTTGATTGATCCCTTGTTTTATTTTATGTTCTATTAAACTAGAAGGATTAGCTCTCTTCCTTCAGAAGGGTTTTAAAGGCACTGAAAACTTGCAAAGACAATGCATTTTCGTGGAATGTATATTCTTCATATGTTCCCACTAGCTTAGGTCCTGCCAATCATACATTTTTCTTAATTATTTTCTATTATTTGTTTCCTACACTTCAATGTTCATGAAACATTGCTATAAACGTGTCTATCATCAAATGTGATATGAATGTACTAGTGTCCTTAGAATTACCACAGGTTCAAATTTGTAGAAATTGCACTCTAGTGATACAAATCTAGATTCTTGTGGGATATCTAGCACTCCTTTTGGCTATGAGCTTCAGTTTAAGCTCAACAATATTTGCTCTTCAGAATTTGCTTCAGTGGAATGAGTCTTGAACCAAGCACTTTGTTCTTATGGTCTTTAAAACAAATAACTTCCCCTGTCGAGCACAGACTGGTTCGTTCACTGAACCTTCTTACCCGAGTCCAAAGCAGCAGCATGGGTACACCCTGTCCACTTGACATTTTTGACGTCTCTCATATCACTGCTGGTACATAGTTTCTGGGATTTCCCTCCAATCTGTGCAAGGATATTCCTGGGGCAGTCCTTTGAGGAGGATTCTTCCTCTAGAGATGGCTGCAAGAATCTTGAATACCAGAAAAAAATGTTGGGAAATTATTGGACTGTTTGTTCTAATGTAATTTATCTGAGAAAACATGAGGCCTCTCAGGTATCCAGAAGGGACTGCCCTGAGCCATCAGTGTCTTAGCAGAACCATGAGTCACTGTAGCTAAAGGAAGGAATGACCATAGCCTGAACATATTTGAACAAATTTCAAAACCATGTATACATATATTCTTTAACCTTATTCTAGTTGGAATTGTTATGGCATTTACTTTAGTATTTTAGGTTGATAGCTATAAGATTCTGGAAGACAATCAATTATGATAAAACAGATTTATTTGTTTTCAGGAATTAATTGATTTTTCCTGGTTGGAATTTATTGTCTTTTGTCCTAACTCACCCATATGAGAAATAAGCTTTCCAACTCTCCGAAGGACTGCATTTCCATCCAGGATGGACTTCTAAGTCTTTGATAATAGCTATCAAATGGCAAGGGCGATCTGTATTATGATGTCATCATGATGCAAGGCAGATCCAGGGTAGGGCAAAGCTATTATTGGATGAGAGGGAGGGAAAAAGTCTAGGCAGGAGAGAGGAGGAGGAGAGGCGGGAGAATCAAGATGGAGACGGAGAAAGATGACCCGATCCGGGTGGTCTTGAATTGTCAAGGTAGCTGGGATGGATTTCTGTAGGCAAATTTATCTTATCTAGGTGGGCGGTTTATATCCTTATCAATTGGTTGTAAGTTTATTGTGTGGATGTATTGTGAATTGAGAATTTAACATATAAATCTAATTGTTAAACTATTGTGAAAGTGGCTGGCAGAGAAACAGCCGCTCCTGCTGCTACACACAGAGTGGGAATGCGCAGGTTCCGGTAGCCGCTGAACATTTTTTTATTTTTACTGCAGCAGAGATCCCTTGAAGATGCCACACATGACCTCTTGACCCTAGACACCTTTCACAATCTCTCGTGAGATACTAATTCATCTTGATTATAACCATAAAAGCCATGCGTGTGTTTTTAAATCACACATACTTAAATCAGATAATGCCACATCTCATGGGAGAAATAAAGTAATATAAAACTGAAGAGACTATTTGGTATTAATGTACTACATTCCTTCTACTGGAATATCATGTTCCCTATAGTCCCAGATATTAGAGGCTTGGCCCTTGGTATGGCATCGCTGGTACATGGAAGACTTTGTAAGAAGCAGAACTAGTGGGAAGTGTGTAATGCATTGGGGTTGTACATCTAATGGGAATAGTAGGATGCTGGCTCCTCCGTCTGTCATTTCATTTACCAGCTGCAAACCAAAGGAGTTTTGCTCTGCTTCATGCAACCACCATCCTCTACTTCCTTGCTAAAGACCCAAAAGCAGTGAGGCCAACAGCTCATGAACCAAGGCCTCTGAAGCTGAGCCAGAACAACCCAGCCTTCTCTACTTACACACTCATTATCTTAAGGATTTGTTGTAAGAAAGACAACTATGGGGGCTGGAGAGATGGCTCAGTGGTTAGAGCACTGTCTGCTCTCCCAGAGGTCCTGAGTTCAATTCCCAGCAACCACATGGTGGCTCACAACCATCTGTAATGGGATCTGATGCCCTCTTCTGGTGTGTACTCATAAATAAATAAATACTCACAGTGTACTCATAAATAAATAAATAAATAAATAAATAAATAAATAAATAAATCTTTAAAAATAAAAGGGGGAGTTAGGGATTTAGCTCAGTGGTAGAGCGCTTGCCTAGCAAGCGCAAGGCCCTGGGTTCGGTCCCCAGCTCCGAAAAAAAGAAAAAGGAAAAAAAAAAAAAAAAAGAAAAAGACAACTAGTACGGGAGATCTGCAAGAGTTAACCATCACTTGTGTATTCATTAGACACATACACACACGCACACACATGCACACACACGCATCTGCACACACATGCATCTGCACACAATGCACACACATGCACACACATGCACACACATGCACACACATGCATCTGCACACATACACATGCATATGCACATGCACGCCCACACACACACAGGTACACACACATGCACATGCATGAACACAGACACAGACACATATATACATCACTAACCGCAGGAAAAGCTTCTTTGGGAGTTTTAAGCATTAAATGACCTTGAGAGTCTGTTTGAAATATTTCTTGGCTATTTATTGCGTGTGTCTCCAAACAACTACTGTGTCCCCCACGGTCGTTAATATTCTTCCCCAAAGGCGGCATCTGTCAGAAATGGTGAAATGTGATCCAGCATAAATAGGATGAGGTATTTCCATTGGTTCCTGTGGTCTACCAGGGCTCGCTTAAGCTCCCAAGGGGAGACAGAGGTCCTGTTCATCACACATGGAAACTTTCTAGACTGTAAGTGTCAAACCAGGAGCAGAGGTGCCTGCGGGTTTCAAAGGAAAACCAAATAAACAGCCAGTTCTTTTATCTTCTTTTCTTTTCCAGCACACATCCATTCTACCATATCCTCATTTAAATTTCACTCTCTCACCTTTGTTTGAACTAAAGCTTGTGCTCATGTTGAGCCAATAAAAACTACAAGAAGGAAACATCTGTACTGCTGTGTAACCAATCCTACAATCATCAGCTACGTGACAATCTTATTAAAGCTCAGACAGGACACTTGCAGAAGTTGTTTATAAGACACAACGAATAATGTGCTACCATATATATATAATATATGGTAGCATATATATAATATTAACTTATATTTTACATTTGAAATACACATTATTCCATGACATTTGGTTTGGGAAACAAATAAAAAAGGTAGATGGGTCCCAGCCAATGCCTTACAGAAATTACTTACTGCATTAGAAGATACTGTTGAGTCCTGAAGTGTGAGCTGTTCAGGAAACTCCTGTTGTCTTGTCAATGGAAATTTTAAATGATATGCAAGCTTTCTGGAAAGTAATTTCAAAAACAAAGTTTTAATGTTGTATAGGGAAATTTCTTTCTAAGTTTACAATTTAGGTAAAGAATTAGATCTTTGCACAATGATTCAGCTACAAAAAGCTCTTAGGAATGGTGATCAAATAAATGGCCCAAATGGATGTTCCCAGTCGGTGTACAGAGACGAAAACAACTTTCACTTTGTGACTTCTGGGTTTTCTCTCATGGTCTTCTGTGTGCTGGCGAGATGACTCAGCAGTTAAGAGCACGAGCTGCTCTTTCAGAGAACCGAGGTTCAATTCCAGCACTGAGGTGGTGGAAAATGACTGAAATGCCAGTTCCAGGGACTCTGATATCCTCTTCTGGCTTCCTTGGGCACTGGGCACACATGCGTTATATAGACATTTATGCACAAAAACACACATAAACATAAAATAAATCAAGTCATTTTAAAAAACAAGTTCTGACCGATGAGGAAGAAGTCAGGCGGAGGCATGAGTTTTATATGGAGCCTGTAAGTACAAAGATTACGTCTGTTCACGTCTCCTTGGACAGACAATCATAGGCTCCATAACAGCTGGGAAATGCACTTCATCTTTGTTCTTAGCCAACAGAAGTGACAGAGTTTGGTGAGCACATCACAGTCTGTCTATGAAACTATGATCTTGAATACATTTCAAAGTAACTTTCAATCCATCTGCCCAGCAGAAGGCAGAGGAGTTATAAAAGCAAACAAGCAAACAAACAAAAGTGTGGTTAAATACATAAAAAGATGCTCTTTACTCTCTGAGGGAAAGCTGTCATTGTAAGCCATGGTTTAGGCCCACATTTCTAGTTTCTGAATGACCATGACTTATGAAGGTTCTTCCGCTGTTCAAGGCCAACAAGACATAAAATGCTGTCATCTCTCAGCTGTCATACTTCCTGGTTTCCCAGACTTCCCTGCTTTGTATTTTCCCTCTTGTCTGCTTAATAAGGGAAGCAGGACATGAAGAAAAAGTTATTCTATGGAATTGGATAGGTTCCCTTTATTAGCTAGATTAATTTAATCTTTTCTTTAACGTGGGATTTCCCTACTTTTTATTTTACTAAATAGTTGAAAGAACTTATGAAACAGACTCTGAAATACATGTGACGTACAGAATGGTCCAGTGAGATTAATTGCGGTTTTATGGCATTACGTAGCATGATAGGTTATTCCAGTGGGTATTAATTTGCCGGAAGCACACTCAGTGGGGTTACAGTTCATACCAGTGCTTCTCAGCCTACAACAGCTCACTGTTTCTTCTGGGTCCCTTGTAAAATCCTGCATCTTCTCAGAAACTTCCCTAAGTATATGTTATGAGCAAGGGATATTTATTCCAAATTTCTAAATAAATATTTAACTTTAACTTTAATTATATTTGACATCAGGCAGTGTTTCCTCTCCTGGTTAAGCTCTAGGAAACCCTGAGGGGAGTTCATTTTGTCAGACACAGTGGCTGCTTCCCATACATGCATCTTGTCTCTACATCTCATCACTGGCAGAGTCTGCTGAAAATGTCAGTGTCGCTTATTCAAGTAGACCTTGTAGCTGCAGTGCAGACCCAGGGTCCAGAGGGAGACCAAAGGAGAAACACAGGGAGCAGGTCTCAGAAAGGTCATTCTTCTCACCTTGAATTAGCTGTGGTCTCAGGCCCCTAAGGGACTTTGTATCCAAACCTTTAGGGAATGGCTTTGTGGTTTCTTTTATTTTAGAGATGGCATCTATTTTTCTGCCTCCTCAGTCTTAAGCTGATTTCCTGATCTAACCTAAGCAATAGAGCATAGAAGAAGTGAGAGTGTTCCGTATTGAAGCCTTGACACAAGAAACCTTGAGCTGTGGGAATTCCAGAGTGATAGAGAAGGGAACTCGGCAGGCCCTGTTCCCAGCAAAGCATCGATTTACCTGGTTAAAAAAAATAGGATAAGGAAATTTAAAATGAGTCAAAGTTAACTCTCAGTGACATATATCAAGAGGAAAATTACTAAATTGGTGCAAACATGAAGATGCTTGTGCACTGCTGTGATACCTTGGAACACATCAGGGAGACACTGCTCCTCCAAGGCAGAATCACCTTGAAGGTCCACTGTCACTTAAATGTATTGTGGGATCAAGAGACACTTGAACTATCTAGTTTCTGGTTTCTTGTATCATTAAATAAATGCCCATTGGTTCAGTGATTCATAATTGACATATTTCACATTGCAAACACTAACACTTTTATGATTCTCTGTATAAAACTGATCCATAACAAATATGTATGTAGTATAACAATTTCTCTTGCTATGTTTTCTTCTAGAGTGCTGGCCTTTACCCACCTGGATCTTCATCCTATGACCATTTCCTTGTCCAGTCACCCTCTGTTTACATGTTTTTGCTGCTACTATTTATGATACATCATGATTCATAATGTTGAATAAATATTTAAATAATAATAATAATAATAATAATAATAATAATAATAATGGTCATGCTTATTTGTGTTTATAGTGTTCCTTTTAGTTCTTTTTTTCCCCAAAAAAACTTGTAGTTAGGGATCATGAGGCAAGCTTGAGCCACTGAGTCCTTAGATAAGGCCTTAGGACATTAGAATCTTTGGCTAAACATCAAATGCTGGTTTGTTTTTCCTAACTCAGGGTATGTACATGGTAAATCTCGGTAAAAGAGTTCTGAGACAGACAACATGGTATACAAGTGGACAATCAAATCTACCAACCCATTTTTTTCTTATTCCAAAATTAGTGTAGACATCAATGTGCCTCTTCTATGCAGGATTCAGTCAGATCTGTTCTGCTGCAAAAGATTTGGGGAGCATTTTAAAATTATTTCCTTCAAATGGTACTACTCCAAATGTTTATGTCTCACTGCTCCACTTGATCTTATAGGAACAGTCATTTCCAAAGGACTACAGATGATTATTAACGGGTTGATGAGTAGTCAATCATTATCTTTTCAATTCCTAGTATTAAAAACTTCACCAGTCTCTTTTTGGCATGTGCAATATAGAAAAGAAACTCTACTCGAAACAAAACTGTTCCCTTGAGAAAGGAACAATTGCCAATGTGGTCTTTATTTTTAGTGGATTTAGCTCTCTAAGATGCTGTTCTACTTTGCTTCCCAATTAATAACAGAAATTTTCAAATAAGACCAGTGATTCTGCACAGCTATGACCTACATATAAGAGAAAATGGGGCTTTATACTTCTATAGTCAAGGATGTTCTGTGATGTGCTTCCCCTCTGTAGTACTCCCCCGCTGGACCCTTGCAGTAAACCTGTTCAGAACATGGCTCCTGGGGGATTGGTTCTTGGCTCTTGGCCCTGTATTTGACTCAGAGGGACAGCTCCCTGTGATTTCACAAGCAGTCCCTGACACAGAGATGAAGGTGTAACATTGCATGTTTGTATTCACTGGAAAGGAGATGCAGAGTGAGGAATGTTTGTGTACTGTTACTCTTCTGCCTCGTTTGGAGGGTTGGTCCAGCCATATCCTAGCCTAAAACCTGGTCCTAAACTTTTGTGAGAAGAAGTTATGTTTCAGTGGCATCTGTATTTGAGATCGAAAGTGGCTAGAAAATACGGGGTGAGCAAATGTTAGATGTTGACATAAGAAATTTATTTAATAAATATTTTGCTTTTTCAAGGTGGTCACATGGTGCATATCTAAAATGGCAGCATTTGGGAGCTGAGACAGGAAAATTAGGAGATTTTCATTGACTACATAGTGGGCTCCAGAATAGCCTGGGCCACTTAAAATTGTTTAAAACAATTGTTAATTGTCTTAAAATTGTTTTGTATATTTTCTGGTAAGGCCTTGGATAAATAATCCTTATTTAATGAGGCTCCATCTCTGTCAGGAATCAGCAAATGGATACAACACAAAGTTGCTTCAGATGCCTAAATTTGCCTTTAGAACAATTACGCTTCTAACTCTGAATCCCACACTGGTGTGGGATTGTTGAGGGAACACACACAATCTCTTGCCTGGAACTGAGATGCATCTCTTTACAACAGCAGTACCAGTTTCCACGTGACAATAAGCAAACAGAGTTAGTAATCACTCACATTCTGCTCTTGCCATAGGACACTGGAACAAGCTGGAAGAAATGAACAATTTCCTCTTTGCTCTGGTGAAGCTAAAATATATATGGTCTTGTTTTGAACAGTTTCATCTCTTAACCTCTTCCCTGTACTTTTATAAGGATTTTAAACTGCAACTTTATTAATTATGAAATTAATTATAAAGCAATAATGTGGAAGACATTATTTGGACTAAATGGAGCATGCAAATATGAGCTGATGGTTATTAAAGTGAAGACTTTTAGGCCAACAACAGCAAAAAGGAGTTAATAACTGTATGCTGTATGGCTAGATATGTAGGTCACCATGGGACAAGACAAAGGCTAGAAGAATAGTAATGTCATAACCATGCAAAGTGCACAGGGGTCCCTGTTGTCCTTCCCTGAACAGTAAAATAAAGCAAGCTCAAGCCACAAGAGGAGTTCTGTTCCCTCAGTGTCAACTCCTTCTTTCAGCCTTCCCCATGGGAGACGAGCTTTGGAAATGATGGGCAAAAAGCAAAAGTTGTTTGAAAGGCTAATTCTGCCGGGCAGTCATTGATCCATTATTTAGTAAGAAGCAGGAACAGTTGGGCTATAACAAGCCCTAATCCGGTGGTCCTGTTGTTTTCTCCTCATCTATGAGAAACCATCAGCACCTTATAAAGAAGCTGCATGTTTAATCGTGTCCTTTGATGTGGTGCTGGGCGGGCTTGCTGCTGGAGGGTCTGTGAGAAATTGTATTGGGATAATGTGACATTTGTGCAGCCCAGAGAACCTCCTCCTGTTCTCTAGTGTTGATTTCACAACAACCTCCAGGCATTTAAAGGGATTAGAGCCATTGGGAGGCAATACAATATGAGTTCTGGGCACCTAAACTCTTTAGTAACCCGAGAAACCATATAGTATGGGGGGTACCACTAAATAGCTTCATCTTGTATACCATAAGGAGAAATTTTCTGTTTTTAATTAGCTATTCATTTTCTTCATAGCATGTGGCTTCAGATAATTAGGCTTCAGATATTTATAACAATGACTCTGGTTTTCCCATTTGTTTCATTAGAGCATTATGCTAATGAGGCCAAGATTCAGATTTATCCTCAAGTGAGCCAATAAACTCACATTGGCTTGGAAACAACTCCACCCATAGCCAAGCCAGCCAGCCAGCCATCTTGCAATACTGTTTCTTGAGGCCAGCTGAATTGAGGTGGAATGTTCACTGTGAATCTATCTGTTCTCAGAACCCAATAAAATCGATTCATAGTCAATGGCATGGTAAGAGGAGCTCCTTCCTTAGGCAAAGAGCTTTGTAAAAATGTTGCCAAGGAGAGTGGCTTAGCACCTGAAGTCTTCAGGAGAGCTATTGGCATTTATATGCTGGTGCTAATCTCTGTAGCAACGTGCCTCTAAGCGACTTACATGTTCTCCCTCAAATTCTATATCTAAAAAGCAGATCAGATAACGGGATGTGACTTACTGGGTAGTGAAGCAATACATGTATTGAGTTGCTGGTGTGAGTACCAGCGTTTTAGAGACTGCTCAGTAGTTACAGTAAAGAACAGAATCTACCAAGAGGTGGAGAGATGTGTTGTTCTTCCATTAAAAGCTAATCCAATTGGGCAACCACCTGGCCAATGGACTACCCTCAGGAAGACAGGCCCAACATTAGCAATGCTAAATTGGATAAGGCAAATAACATATCTTCAATGAGATAGACATACTTTCCTTCTCTGAATTTCCACTCTCTGTGCATCTACTCTAGGGCCATTATGAGATTCCGTTGGATCTGCTCAATCTTCTTAGTTCTGACTTAAAAAGAAATGAACTTTTCATTTTTATTCTTTTCTATTTTTTTTGGATACTGGCCACAATCTAAATATGCTGATCTTTGTTTGTTTCTGTTATGCTATTGAGTTTCCTTCTCTTTCTCTATAGCCCACCATGAAGATGTTTGCCCACCACATCACTGCCCTCTGTGTTGATGTAACTCAAATGGCATAGAGTTTTCTCTTTCTCTTCTCCATCTTCCTTCTCTGGACAGCTGCTGAGATTCACAGCCTTGGAAGTGTTGTTTGTCGTTTTTTGTTTTGTGTGCTGCTGTTATTTTGGTTTGTTTGTTAACTCTAGTAAAAGTGTTCTCCAGCTTTTTAAAAAGTATCTTCCTGAATTTCTTCATTTATAAGGGTAAGAAACTCCCAAGGACCTTGCCAGGTCACCCACAATCTCTGGTGACAGTCTCTAGTTTCAGCAAGCAGGTTTCCAGCCATCATGAGGAACTGAAAGAATAATATATTTGTACTGCGATTCTGGTCCTTTGGGTTCCACACAAAGGCTGATTGCTATGGGTTCAACATGGAGAGTGCTCTCTGGCTGGCTGGCTCTCTATTCTCTGTGGAATGTCCCAACTTGAACATGGTTTGCCAACAGCTAATTCCAACTTAAATGAATGCAAATGGAAGCCCAGACTTCTATCCAGAAGCTGAGTGAGTCAGGGATTTCAGTGTGGCAGCTGGCTGTTTATGTAATAACTCATTGGATTCCCTCTCTGTGTGGCATTTTCTAATTTACCTGAAATCTTTACCTATAACCAGTGGTATTATGAGAGAGAGAGAGAGAGAGAGAGAGAGAGAGAGAGAGAGAGAGAGAAGAAAGTATGTGGAAAGAATTTAACCATGAAAACCTTATCTTAACCTTTTACCCAAGTGTCCCGTGTCTTGGCAATCTCAGGAATTTTATTGTAGTCATGAGCCTATTTACTGAGGTCATGCCTTCTGTTGCCTGGAAGCTCTACTGAATGAGGCAAACAGATGGGTGTGGATTGGAGATTTTCCACTTTACCTGGACAAACACAGAAAGATAGGGGAGATGGAGGAATAAATATCCAGATGCCTTATAAACTAAAAGAATCACTAGAAGGAAGAGTTGGTCTTTGAGTAAACAGCTATGTTTTTTTATAAGGGTTCTAATAGCTTTTAAGGACAAAAGTGGAAAAGGATACAGTACATGGAACAGCTGCAGTTCTGTGATGTCAGCTACAGTATCTTAGAATTCTCATTTCCCTTTATTGGTTCTGGAAATAAAGTTTGTCTGAGCGAAACTCTCTCTACCTCTGAACAGCAGAGAAACTGAGGTGTGATACATTTTATTATATTTACAAACATGACTAAAATGTACAAATTCTTAAAACAGCCCATCCTCCCTATAGAGGATATTTTCTTGTACTCACTTAAATATTATTAACTTTTGGGTCTAAGGAGATGATGCAGTCTCTAAAGTGATGGCCATAAACTATAAGGGCCTGAGTTCAGTGCTGTGTATGTACCACAAATAAAACTGGCCGAGGTAGCAAGTATATCCTATATATTCTGTATATCCTAGAGCCTAGCACTGGGTCGATGGAGTCAGAAGAATCTGAGGGCTTTGAAGTCATCCAGGGTAGCCAAATTAGCAACCTCCAGACTTGGCTAGAGACTCTATCAAATAATAAGAAAGCACAGTAAAGAGCAATACAGAAAGACACCTGATGTTATGTTCAGTTGTGGCCTCCACATGTGCGTGTAGCTATGCTCATACTGTGTTCATAGATGCACGTGTGTCGTACACACACAAATGGTAAACTTATTCGATACTTTCACAGTAACACCAAGAAAAGTTGGTACATGAAATTAAAACCATCATATCCTGGATAACCTGAGTGGATCTGATGTCACCATATATATCTGACAAAAACAGGGATCAGATCAAAGGTGGAGATAGGGCTTACCTTAGCAGTGGCAGAAGATGGGGCTGGGTTGCAGGGGGGACAGCGGTATTAGCTGGAGAACTAGGCAGCCTCTAGAGCCAGGGAAAGGTAAACAAAGATTCTCTAGCGTCTCCAGAAAGTAGACATCCCCAATCGCCTGTTAATTTCTATCACATATAATTTATTTTAGTCGTCTTCTCTTTCACACTGAAAAGGTAGTACATTTGTGTCATTTTCAACTTGTGATGATTTGCTGAAGTGGCAAAGGCATGGAGGGAGGGGCTGGACCTATGGAGAAACAGAGTTTAGCACTTCTAAATGTGATGAAGATACTGGGGCCTCTCATGCCTACTGTCACTGAAAGCTGTCTATGTCCCCACACACATGGGTCTGTGACTGCGTCCTCCACACCTTCTTACTGTACACCGATCCTCTTACTGTTCCGTCTTCATGAAACATCTTTTTCATCTGCTTAAATGCTTTTTTAGTCAGGAGACACACTTGGGTCTATAACCACATTTTTGTCCTTTCAGCTCTCACAGTGGTCGTTTGAGAGAAAAACCACCTAACTTGCCTTAGCTGAGGAAAACATATTCCTTCTTAAGCAAAAATGTTAAGTATAAATGAGCCCTAAAGGTAGTTATTACATTAGAGCCAAGATAAGGAAGTTCAATTTCAAATCAATGGAACATTTGGTGGGCAGCTATTACCACAAGGTATGCGGAGTGTAGGAAAGAAGACCAAGGTTTGCTTCCAGAGAACTCACAGCCCGGCAAGCATGACTTAAAGAGAACCTGCAAGTTCTTTTTACTTCATCATGAGTAAGATAAAATAATATGCAGCTTAACATAGACTTCCCAATGTACCATAAGAATTAAAGAACATGGCATGACTCATGGACTTATTGCTCAGTTCAAGAAATATAAATTATATACTAAATGCGGTGTGTAACACATGTATTTGTGAATGAAGTAAAGTTCCAGCCCTGATGTGTTTCATATTGTAGCAGTGCATTCTCTTCTCTGTGAGTCAGCAGGTAGCCTCTATACCTTTTTAAGTCTTCGAAGTACCCCTCACAGTCTGGACAGATTTTTGACACCAGAAACCCCATCACCTACCACCATTCAAGCTCTCATTAAACCAGTATTATCTTTATTTCCTCTGGAACCTTCCCTCTCTTTCTCTTTAAACCCTGACCTCTATTTCCAGTATTCTGGATCCTTCCTTGGTTGCTAGAGACAGCTTGTTTTAGTCATCTCAATCTTTTGTGCTATTATCTAGAAGACACACTCAGCTGGGGACATTAAAGAAAGGGAGGAGGAAGAGGAGGAGGTGGAGGAGGAAGAGGAGGAGGGGGAGGAGGAAGAAAAGGAGGTGGAGGAGGAAGAAGAGGAGGTGGAGGAGGAAGAGGAGGAGGTGGAGGAGGAAGAGGAGGAGGGGGAGGAGGAACAAGAGGAGGTGGAGGAGGAAGAGGAGGAGGGGAGGAGGAAGAAGAGGAGGTGGAGGAGGAAGAAGAGGTGGTGGTAGTGGAGGAGGACATAGAGGGGGGAGAGGAGGAGGAGGGAGAAGGGGAGGAGGAGGGGAGGGAGAAGAGGAGGGGAAGGAGGAGGAGGAGAGCCTGGGTATGCTGGGAGGAGGGAGTCGGGAAGGATAGGCAGGGCAGGCAAGCCAGGGATGCCTGTGGCTCACCACAGGAAGCTCCGCTCTCCACCAAAAGGAAGTGGGGGTTACCAAACACATCAATGCTTGAGTTGCATGTTCAAGTCCAACTTTGTTTAAGGAAGCAGAGAGAGCCTTGGTACTAATGGCTCTGGCTCCCCATGTGAGTATAGCCAGGGACAGCCTGAAGTTGCATTTTCTGTCATTTGGATTTGTAACTTTTCTTTTAAGGCATGTTTCCTTTCCCTGGGGACACAGGGAAATTCACCATTTTCTCCTTAACCATCTTTATCTCCGTGCGGTGAAGTTCCTGCTATCAGAGCTCTTGCTTCTCGGCAGCCCTCCAGGTTTCCACGGACTCTGACTCTTCCACGACCACGTTTCTGGAAAGGTTATCTGCTCATGTTTCCTTGGCTGCCTCACCAAATGCTCGTCCGCAAGCCAGTCCTTCTGCCAGTCTGCCTCCAGCTTTCATTTGTCTACAAAAGTTGTCTCTCAAGTATTAAGGCATTGCCAATTCTGACTCTGATTGCCCACGCATAGTTCTGCCCCTCCCTTCTGCCTCCTATGAGTCCCTGTTCGTCCCTAGGCCTCTAGACATATTAAATTCTTTCGACTTTTTTCTTTTATCTAGATGTGCATCCAGTGAAATTATTTTCTTTCTCTTTTCTTCATCCAAATATAGACATTTTCTCTGTGACCTTGCTTTGACTCTTTTATCTTTCCTCTTTTTTGGTATTTTTCCCCCTGCCTTAGTCGCTCCAAGCTTGCAGAGAACACTAGGTCCAAATCCTTAACAACCAACCGCAGGACCTGTCCTGGGTCCGCTCATCACCGTCTCCTCTCCAGGACATGGAGGACAGTGTTCAGCTCCCTTCTCTGGAGCTTCTGAAGGAGTCCTGACATATCTCCCAGCTGACGACACATCTCTGTCCAGAGATAAGGATGGAATCTTGTGCATGGAAATAAAATATCCAGGCCCAGTTGCCGCCATTCTCCATTTTAACATTTCCTGCGGGCGATGTCTTAACAACATTCCATCCATACTGTAGAGAGTGGGACCCAACTCAGTCTTCTGTAACTGAATGTCAGAACTCAGGAGTTCTTTAAACCCTCGGGTTCTCACATCTTAGTTTCCTTAGCTTGAGGCATACTTTTTACTTTTTTTCCTCGTATATAACCTATCCCAACCTCAGTTTCCCTTTCTACTCCTCTCCCCCAGTCCTCTGCCCCAGTACCTCCCCTCTCCCCAGATCCACTAATCTTCCATTTCCTTTCAGAAAAGAGCAGGCCTCCCAGTGATAAAGAACCAAACATTACATAACAAGGTACAATAGGACTGGGCAGAAGACCTCATATTAAGACCGGACAAGGCAATCTTTTGTTGTTTGTGAGCGTTCTTCCGAATCTCAAAATTCTCTCTACATCCCAGACCAATTATCACAACAGTGAACAATTTCTGAACTTCCCCCTTTACTTTTCCCATCGCATGACCACCTGGTATTTTAATTGCACAAACACCAGGTCTAGAAATTGTTTTTCTCTCAGCTCTCCAGCTGCTGCTTGCCCAGGCACTGCGTGAGGCATTCGTGGCTGTCCCAGGCAGGGCTTCCTGTCCATAGCAGAACGGAAGCTGTGCTTTTGGATGAACCCTCATTGTCCGGGGCTGAAACAGCGATCACTGCACAGTGATAAGGCGCTTTCCAACGCAGCAATCTGCACAAATCTCACTAACCTTGTTAGGGAGAAGAGGAAAGAAGGGGCGTTCACGAGACGACTGAGAACACTGTTTACCAGCCCCGCATATCCCAGCAACCAGAAGGAACTAAAACACACCCAGTGGTCAGAGTATTGATCTCGCCATGATTTCTCCCTTCTTGCTTTGCAAAGGGAGTATAAAAGGACAACCTGCTGTCAATTACCTACGAAAGAGTGGATAGGCTTAATTTTCAACTGAATATCAGGCATGACAATGTGTTCTGGGCTGTGTGGTTTTCCTCTCCTATTTCTTAGTAACCCATTGCTGAGCATTCTCCACGAGGGCTGAGCTGTAATCTCCTTTTAGTTCCCTGTTGGTGCTTGTCACCCTTTCTCTTGCATTCTCAGTTCCTTCAAGGGGCCTATTAGACAAAAGGTGCTCTTTGAAGGTTTGTTATGTAGATGCTGCTGCCTACAGAGAAACACACATCATCAGTCTGTCTTCCTGCACCCAAAAATATACTTGGTATAACTGCTTTCTCGATAATCTTTAAAATGATCAGGGGTTAAATAAAATAAAATGTTCCTGCTTTTCAAATGGATCAATCTCCTCCACTGTGTGTGTGTGTGTGTGTGTGTGTTTGCTTTCCAGGTAAAGAGACATACATCCTCTTCAGTGATGGGAATGGCAGTGTTTGCCCAAAAGATGTGTATGTTAAGGTTGGAAATTCCACATTCACAGATACATATCCTGGCATAAAAGGTAACCAGGATACCAGCACGGCAGATGCCAGCATGGCAGATTGTTTTTTTTTAACATCCTCATCTCTTAAATTAAGCCAAAGTCATGGGGATTTGAATGAGAAATGTCTCCCACAGGTTAATCCATATAAACACTTGGTGCCCAGTTGGTGGCCCCATTTGGGAGGTTATGGGTCCTCTATGAAGTAGAACCTTGCCTGAAGATGTCACTGAGGGTGGGCTTTGAAAGTTTATAACCTCACCTGAACCAGTTCTAGTTGGCTTTCTCTGCCCACTGGAGTGTAGATGTGATCTCTTAGATCTAGCTTTGGCTTCATTGCCCTGCCTCCACTCATTATGTGGCGCTCTCTCTCTCTCTCTCTCTCTCTCTCTCTCTCTCTCTCTCTCTCTCTCTCTCTCTCTCACCCATAAGCCAAAATAAACTGTTTCTTCCTTAAGTTGCTTCTTGTGATGAGGTTTTTTTAGGAGCAGCAGGAAGTAACCGAGATCCATGAGATCCACGTAATAAGAGGAATAGCATTTTTGGTAGAAGTTCCAGGATGCACTTGAGAACATCTTAAATATGCTTCGTACGTTTTCCCTCTTTGCTGGCACTCGTTTTCAAATGAGTACAAACTGAAGAAGTTAAACATGTACAATCAGAGACACGGTACAGTGGTTAAAAGTACATAATGCTCTTGCCGAGTTTGGTTCCTAGCACCCACACTGGGCCGCTCACGACTGCCTATAATTCCAGCTCCAAGGGACCTAGCACACTCTTCTGGCCTCAGTGTGCACCTGTGTCCATATGCACGTGTGCATGCATGTGTGCACGTGAGCGCGTGCACATACACACACACACACACACCAAAAAATAAAATTTGTTTTTTAAAAAAAAGTAACAGGAAATTCTTTCGTTTTAGTGTTTGTTTTTAATGATGGCAGCACAGGGCTATATATGTTAACACAAAATACTGAACAGCATCAGGAGGTGTACATTTGAAATTATGCTGGCTGGGTGCACACATCCCTAAGCTCTTACTGAGACAGTGTAAATACCTGACATGAAGATTCTGTGCTCAGTTCGGGGTCATGGGATTGGATTTCTTTCCTCACAAACTGCCCTGTTCCCCCTAATAATCTTTGCCCATTTCACTTCTTCCCCCCATCCTGACAAACAGGGCTATTATACTTAGCAACTCAGCAAAATGACAATCGTGTCATAACCTGTGTATCTCAGCAGCACCCCATGGAGCTGCTGTGACTGGTTTCTTTCAAAATATGCAAGCAGCAAATAAATATGTTCCTTGGATTGATTTCATGAGGTTGACTGAGGATACAATCATCTTGTGGGGTAGAAGCCACAGGGTAAACTTTCTCATCGTTTCATTGCTGTTTAATGAGGCTTAGCAGGAGGATATCAACTCTCCCACATGAAAGCTGCCCATATTTAGCCATAAACTACTTGAGACTAGGGAAGCTACTTTGCCTATCTCAGGTCCTAAGTGCCTAGCGTGGTGTTTGGTATGTAGTACGTGTCGGAAGCACGTTCGCTGAAGTTTTGTATCTTGTTCTGGTTTATCCTGTCTTTAAGTGGAGCAAAGAGATTCACAAAAGTGCTTCTGGCTTTAGATGTCTATTGTTAAGCTTCTAGAAGCACATGGATATTTTTAGTTTTTAGAACATTATGACAAGCTCACATTTTAATTGTCTTGAGCCACAAAAGTAAATTTGGTTAAAGTTACGGTACGAGTCCATATAACATTAAAATTTCAAGGGGATCGTGTAGTGCAAAATGCGTATTATTTGAAATAATACTAGCGTATGCAGGCTAAGAATTCTCAGGTGATACTTATGCAGAGTTGTGGTGGTGCTTTGCCCAGTGTTTGACAAGCTCATGTTTACTCTCTCACTTTATTCCCTTTATCCAGACAAGCTTGACGTTCCCTTTTATTTCCTCTTAGAATAAGAAGAAACTGAGTCATAGCTGACGCGCTTCATTGATTAGGATTGGACATCTAACAAGGCTATCACTCAGAGCACCGGGATCCTAGTGTGGGGTAAGCAGTCTGCCTTTCTGAACCTTTCTTTATATACCTATAAAATTTCATCATGATAGCCACCTTTTAAGGGTTATTGTAAGAACCAACCTTACCAATGTTAAACGACTGACATTAAGTAAATGATGTCTGGGCATTTAATTCAACTGCACAGGACCTACCTTGCTCAGTGGACAGTGACAGAGTCAGCCAGTCAGTTATGTTTTTCACAGTAACAGAAACTACACTGTCAAGAAAGCTGATGGGAGTGAGAGGAGATATGACATACAACTGAAGGAACACTGACCAAAACCACTGAGTTACCTGAGAAGGACACACAGCATGGAATGCGGGTGATAGGGACCACAGTGGATGGAATTAAGTGAACATGACTTGCCCCGTGGCCTTTTGCAATACTGTCAGGTTGGCTGATGAGTCACTTCTATCTTTATAAATATGCTCTGTTCTCATGCCTGTCTCCACATGCCTTGTGTCCACCTACTACAGAATGTAGAAATAAATCCCCTACAGGGTTAGGGTTGCTTCACAGTATCTGTGGTTCAGTCTGTCTTCTAAGTTCAGTGGTCTGATTGTGGAAAGTGACCTTCTGCAAGCCAAGTTTCATTCAATGCTGGTGGTTTCATCAGTGAATTTAGAAATGTATTGAACCTCCATAAATGACTAACTCTTGTTGGCCTGATCCTTACTTTACTCTAAGCTCACTATGATGTGAGATTGGCCAAAGGAAGACCTGAGAATGATGGGAATTGTAGAGACGGGAACTAAATTCTGGAAGATTGAATGTGCTGCTCTATATTCTGTGAAAGTAGAAAATGAGTTCTGTGGTTTTCTTCCGTTTGGCCTTCATTATGGTTAATCATGGAATTTAGGATCTCCTTTAATTTTAAGACTTAGATTGCGTATCTGTGTGTCTGTGTTATGTTTGTGTGTGTTTACACATGTGTGTATGTGGGTCGATGTGTATGTGTGTATGTGTGTGAGTGTGTGTGTGTGTGTGTGTGTGTGTGTGTGTGTGTGTGTGTGTACACTCATGCATGTACTTTTGGAGGCCTGAGGATGACGTAAAATGCCCTCTGCTATTACTTCCTGCCTTATTTTTAAGGCAAAGACTCTCACTGACCCTGAAACTCACTGATTTGACTTTAGTAGCTGGCCAGCAAGCTCTAAGAAGCCACCCATCTCCTCCTCCACATTGTTCTTGGATTATGAGAATAGCCCCTCAAATACAGCCTTTTTCACATGGGTTTTTGGTAGATCAAACTCAGGTTCCCAGACTTAAACAGCAAGCAATTTACTGACTCCGCCATCTCCATCCCCAGAGACTAAGACTTTCAAAGACCAATTATGAGCCTGGGATTCAGTTGCTGTCTAAACTCAGACAGTGCCCAACATGAAAGCATTGCCCCCTATCAACAACATTTAAACAAATGTCTCTGAAATGGGATAAATGGGATGCATAAAAGAGATAAGAGTTATTTCTAGAGCAACAGCCAGTAGTTCTTGCCCCATGAGTCTAAGCATGATCCCTCCATGTTTCTGTGATAGTACTGACCTAAAATCTTTATTTAGCATGTTATGAGAAGTTGACCCCAAAGGAAAATCTCAAGAGAATAAGAATCCTGCTATTTACATCTTAAATAAAGCCATGTCAAGATCGGAATGAAGCTGCTTCCAGGCTTGAGCCAGGGTTGAGTCGTTCCACTGGTTGAGTGGGTAGTGCTAATTCTCAGAGCTTAGTTTTAATTTGGTGTGACTAGTGAACTGAAGTGTTCTCAAAGAGCCTCTTGGAATGTCTTGCTTTTTCCACTATTTGGTAAAATAACAGAATTAACACGTATTTTTTTGTTTGTATATGTGATGCATATTCTACAATATGGCCAGTTGCTTATCCAGAGTCAATATGAGAACATTTGGAACCCTTGGGTCTGACCTTTAAAAAGTTCACCTGTTTAAGTGAGGCTGACACAAACTTACCTTCCTTAGGATTGGTTGCAATTCAATAGATTAGAAATCCTAACAGCATTTTCAAACCCCCATCATCTTTGTCAAGTTATCTTGCCTAATTGCAGGAAAGTTACATTGCAAATTTTACCTACATCAAGGGAATGGGATGACATGTGATGTGGTGCCAAGAGTTAGGGCTTCTGGGTACATTTTCAATTTTTGACCTACTATATCCTATCTTCACTGGAGGTGAATGGCTAGGGTACTTGAAGTAGTTATTTTCTATTGTTGTGATAAAGCACCATTACCAACAATGGTTCATAGAAGAGAACATTTTGGCTTATAGTTCTGAAGAAAGAGAGAGAAAGAGAAAGGGGAAGGGGGAAAAGGGAGAGAGGGAAAGAGAGAGCAAGAGAGCAAGAAAGAGAGAGAGAGAGAGAGAGAGAGAGAGAGAGAGAGAGAGAGAGAGAGAGAGAGAGAGAGAGAGAACATATTTGTGGGGAAACTTGGCAGCAGGCACCTAGAGTGGGAAGTTGGGAGACATTTTCAATTGCAAACATGAAGCAGAGACAAAGCTGATAGTGGGGAGAGGCTAAAAACCCTTAGAGTCTAATTGAAGTGGTATATTTATGTAGGCTAGACCTCCCAAAGGTCCCATAACCTTCCCAAACAGCACCAACTGCAGACTAAGTGTAAATGTGTGACTCTCTGAAGGATATTCCTCATTCAAACCACCACATTGGGTATTGTAGATTTTAGGTTGAGTAAAGTAGATGTCACTATTTTGCATGGAAGGATTGAAAGTCAAACACTTTTGCATGCTTCTTGAATATTCTCCCAGATAAATAAATAACTTGCACCAAAATTGTTGATTGCATTTCAGACAATTTGGTTTACTAAATGAGTCTTAAATGGCTAATGTGTCCTAAATGCTGCATTCGTTTATGTATCAGGGAAGACTTGAGAAACAAGAAAAATGAAGATGAATTAGACTTGAAGATGAACTTTGTATAAATAAATACATGATCTAGGCGGGTGGGGAAAAGTAAGAATACATGTAATACAGCTGGTAGATTGCCATAAGGCCATATGGAAATTATAGACCAAGCACTAAGCAAATTTAGATCCACACTGGGAATTAGAAATGTATTCACTTGTCTTTGAAGAATTTCGGGCTACTGTACAGGACATCATTGCTTGTGTTTATCATGGTGAATGTGATTACAGATAGAGAATTACCATGTGGTCATCCAGAGAAGCTCTTATATAAGCGGGAGAGAGAAAGGCAAAAAAGAGTGACGAGCTCTCAAGATGGTGAAGGGTATCAGTAAACTATCATAAAAACTGTACGAAACGGGAAGCAGTTAACTAGCAGGGCACAGTGTCAATCATTGGGCATGAAAATTAATAAGCCAAAGGTGTCAAGACCTAAGGAAGGAAGGCAAAAGAAATTCATTTCTGTTGTTTTCCAAAGTGCAAATGAGTGCAAATGAGCTATGTGCCCTGAACTGGAGGTTTGGGTGTACAAACATCCAAGCTCCTGTGTGTCCTTTCTGATGACTAATATGAGCTGGAAGGTGAAGGTCATCAGAGCAGTGAATGTCCACTGCGTTAACTGACATGCCACAGTCCCATGCGTCCTACTGTAAGATCTGCTGCTGATGCCTTACTCCTTTGACTTTTTTTTTAATATTTTACCATATTTGATATCAACAATTTAGTCTCAGAACATTATTATTTCTCTTTTAGGGAGCTCAGAAAGCTTCCTAGGGTTTTGAGCTATCCAGGCCCTGAGATCTGAGTAGGATAATGACTCATCTTCTCCTCCTTCTCCTTCTCCTTCTCCTTCTCCTTCTCCTTCTCCTTCTCCTTCTTCTTCTCCTTCTCTTCCTCCTCCTTTTCCCCTCCCTCCTCTCCTTCTTCTTCTTCTTCTTCTCCTTCTTCTTCTCCTTCTTCTTCCTCTTCCTTCTTCTTCTTCTTCTTCTTCCTCCTCCTCCTCCTCCTCCTCCTCCTCCTCCTCCTCCTCCTCCTCCTCCTCCTCCTCCTCTCTCTCTCTCTCTCTCTCTCTCTCTCTCTCTCTCTCTCTCTCTCTCGGTTGCTGCCCATGTCAAAGCAGATGGCATCTCAATTGTCTGTTACCTATTCACCTTCTTTTCCTTTTCTTTTACATAGAACTGACGATAGATACAGTCTTCTATAGATTTATCCTCCGTGTTTTAAGGTACTTAGATCTTATGCAGTTTTAGAACTTTGATCCATGCTCATGAGGTTTATGAAGCTGCTAAGTGCATTATAGCCATGCACTAAGGTGGTGGGTGTGACAAGGAATAGGGTTGTTAAGTGGTAGCTCTGTAAGGGACAGAGGACAGTGCTGCTGCTGAAATGTGGAGGAGCTTGGCTATATGAGACTTGGTGTTTTTCCCTTTTTAATATCCTTTCTTTGTTCTGTACATTTAATGTTTTGATTATTCTGTGTTGCGGGGAGTTTCATTTTTGGTCCTATTAGTGTTTTTGAAGTTTTTTCCACCTTAGTAGGCTTATCTTTCTTCAGATTAGGGTAATTCTCTACTATGATTTTGTTAAAAATTATTTTCTGATCCTTTGACCTGGGTTTCTTCTCCTTCTTCTCTTCCTATCATTTGTAGGTTTGGTTTTTTATAGTGTTCCAGATTTCCTGGATTTTTGGGCTGGGATTTTTTTGTATTTATTTAAAGACTCCCTCCAATAGATAGGCATGACCCCCCAGTTGAGGGCTGGGACCATCCATCCACCTCAAAAGTTTTAACCCAGAAATGTTCCTGTGCATAGAAAAGACAGGGACAAAGCTTGAAACAGAGACTGAAGGAAAGACCATCCAGAAATAACCTCACCTTGGGAACTATCCCATCTGCAGACACCAAACCCAGACACTACTTCTGTTGTGGAGAAGCATTTGCTGACAGAATCCAGGTACGGTTGACAGGATCCTGAGAGGCTCTGCCAGCACCATATCAATATAGATGTAGATACTCACACTCAAACACTAGACTGAGCCCGGAGACCCCAATGGAAGAACTTGGGGAAGGACTGAAGGAGCTGAAGGGGACTGCAACGGAAAGGAAGACAATATCAACTAACTGGACCACCCAGAGCTCCAAAAGATGAAACCACCAACTAAAAAGTACACATAGAGGGACCCATGGCTCCAGCAGAGGATGGCCTTGTCAGACATCCATGGGAGGGAAGGCCCTTGGTCCTGTGGAGGCTTGAGGCCCCAGCATAGGGGGATGCTGAAGTGATGAGGCAGAAACAAAGGGCAGGGAGAGAAAGGGGATAGGGTGGGGGATTTGTAGAGGGGTAACTGGGAAAGAGGATTATCATATGAAGTGTAAACAAAATAATTAATTAGAAAAATATTTAGCAGTTCCTCTGACTGAGCTATCTATCCATTTGTCTTCAAGACCTGATATTCTCCATTCCACTTCATTGAGCACGCTGATGAGGCTTTTCTCTGAGCTTTAAGCTGACTTCCTAAGTTTCTCATTTTAAGTTTTACTTCTGCTTGGCTTTTCTTTAGTAATTTTATTTCTGTGTTAAATTCTATTTTCATAGCTTGAGCTTTTGAATATTCAATTGTTTGTGTTGTCAGTCTTTGTTAAGGCAATATTCATATCTCCTATGAAGTTCTTGAACGTGCTCATAATTGCTATTTTCAGCTTTAGCTAAATTGTTTTTCTCAGAGTCTTGCAATAGGGTCTGCTGGCTTCTGGCAGAGCACATTATCTTGGTTGTTCGTGTTTGTGTTTTTGCTGTGGCTGTTTTTTATTTGAGGTGTTTCTTGGTGTGGATACCTGGTCTTGCCTTTGTTGAGTGAGTGTTGTGGTCTTTGCTGCTTCCCAGTCGGTTGGATGATGAGCTATTAAATGATTTTTGATTTTAAGTCTTGGGTCCAATCTGGGTTTCAGGGTGTAGACTGAAACTGATCTCAGGTGACCATGATAGGCAGGGCGAGTGACAGGCAAGCAGAAGGTAGGTAGGCACCTTTAGTTGTCTGTTGCTAAGGTTCTGGGTTGGGTACCATAAATTCCCAGGAACCTGCAAATCCAGAGGTAGCTAGAGTCAGGCTGGCTGGTGGGCTGGTTCTGGAAGTTTCTACCTGGATTTCCTGTTGGGGAACCGAAGTTCTGGTTGGGACTCTGGGTTCAGATTCCAGATTAACACTATCGAAGGAGTGGGTGCTGGTAAGCAGGCAGGGGAGGGGGACTGACTGTGGAGGTCTCTTAAATTGAGCTTGGATCAGGCTCCACATGGTCTCGGACCTGCATCCCAGGGCACCCAGGTGATGTACTTGAAAGTGGAGG
Source organism: Rattus rattus (assembly GCF_011064425.1). Classification (NCBI taxonomy): domain Eukaryota; kingdom Metazoa; phylum Chordata; class Mammalia; order Rodentia; family Muridae; genus Rattus; species Rattus rattus. The sequence continues at coordinate 121,780,346 of NC_046159.1, forward strand.
GGGTTGGTGAGAGAATGGATCTGGGAATCTACTTGAAGTTCTGCTTAGAACTTGGGTTTCAGACTCCAAGCAGTCCAAGACTGGCACAACAAATTAGGCTTATGCCTAATATTCGAATCCATTAACACATCCATGAGAGTAGAAATTGGAGCTTATGCTTGCCTTTAAGAAAGCCATCTTTTTACCCCTCTTATGAAGAGTCCTACGAAGGGCCTAGATAGTCCTAATCTACAGAAGATTAGTTCCTGAAAGGTGTCAATGGAATTGTGTGTAAAGAAGACATCAGAAAGACAAAATGGAAACCTAATCTGTTAGAAACTTATTTTGTACCAACATATCTACAATTTTTAATTCTATTACTAGATCATTTATTTATTTGTTTGTTTATTTGTTTGTGTAGTTGGTTGGTTAGTTAGTAAGTGAAGATACAGAAACTCAGAAGAACTAAACAGCACATCCTTAAAGAAGTAATATATTGGTCATAAGCACAGATCTGGGATCAGACACTGTGACTCTTCACTTACTAAATGGTGAACTTGGCAATCTACTTAGCATTTCTGTGCTTTACTTTACATATGTGAAATGGGGATCATGAAGACTATTGCGTTCATATATAACATGAATATATATTCATATGTATTAGGCTTTATATATTAATATGCATATATGTAATAATTAGAAAAAGAGTACCTGGTAGTTTATATCATATTATATTATAGATTGATATAAAAGGCTTTACAGCATTATATATGTATTGCACATAACTCAAGGCATGGACTTGAAAGTTAGGATAGAATTTCAAAAATTACCAGTGTTGACTAACCCTCCCTCCTTTCTCATCTCTTACATCCGTCTGTTCATGCTCCCCACCGCACTGGTCTTTCTTCCCTACGTATCTTAGGAAATAGCCAGGAGATAGTTTGCATGTGTCAAGGAAGTAGTCTGCATACACAAAATCATACATCAAGTGTGCTATTACACTTAGAATATAGACCAAATGGATCGCTTTTTCTCTAAATTGGAAGTTCAATCCATTGCTTTTCTCATTGCTACTATAGACTACCTGATAAGAAACAACTTAATGGGGAAGAATTTCTTTAGACTTGGGGTGCTGTCTGTCATGGGAAAGATGTAATAGCTTTGGCATGGTAGAGCTCTTGAGTAAAAGGGGGAACATGAGGTTGCTTTCCTCCTGTCTCAAAGGATCAGAAAAGAAAGAAACAAATGAGAATGCTCATCACATTTTCTACTTTTTCCTTTGTATTCTGCCAAGTCCCCAGCCTACTGGATAACACAAGTTACATTCAGAGTTGGTATTCCTTCCCAGCTAGTCATCTCTGAGATGCCCTCATGGACACATTTAATCTTCTAGGTGATTCTAAACCTAGTCAGGTTGTCAAAAAAGATTAACTGTCACAGAAGGTATGCTTGCTTACAACCGTGGCTGACCCATGTCCCAAAGATAGTTGAGAATATGGCCTAGCAGAAAATCATAAAGTTACTTAAATCATTTTGAGTTTCTTTCTTAGACTGAGCATGGGGGTGTTCCTTTTATCCCAGCACTTGGGAGGCCAGACTGTTCTACATAGACAATTTCAAGCTAGCCTTGGAACTGCATAGTGAAACTCTGTCTTGAATAAATAAATAAACTGGAAGCTTAAGCGGTCACCTCCTATAGCTAGGCCTGACCCCTACTGGAGGGATAAGGACACCAACCCACCCACAAAACTTTCATTCCAAAATATACCCTCTCTACAAAAAACGGAGGGACAAAGATGGAGCCGAGAGAGTGAATGGCCAACCAACACCCGGCCCAACTTGAGACCCATCCCATAGGCAAACACCAATCCCTGACACTATAAATGATACTCTATCATGCTTGCAGACAAGAGCAGAGCATAATATCCTCTCTCTCTGAGAGGTTATACCCAGCAGCTGACTAAAACAAAGCGTTAGATAGAGCTTGAGGAATTTTATGGAAGAATTAGGGGAAGGAAAGAGGGCCTATAGAAACTCCACAGGCAGACCAACAGAGTCAACTAACATGGGAGCTCTCAAGACTAAAACACCAATCAAACGGCAAACACAGGCTGGACCTTGGCTCCCAACGTGTAAATAGCAGACATGCAACCCAGTCTTCTGTCTCCTATGTGGATCCCCAATAATCTGGGAATGTCCCTCTAAATGTGCCAGGGTTACCTGTAAGGAAAAAGGTGAGAGGATGGGGAAAAGACTGTGTGATGGGGGAGAGAGGGTCATCAATTGGGATGTAAAGGGAATAAATAAATTAATGGAAAAAACAACCAACCAAATAAATAAATAAGTAAATAATAAATAAATAAATAAAAGATTATTATGTTTTGTAACTTGGTTGGGCTACCCTCATCTGGCATCAGTGGGAGTCTGGATGTTTTCTCTTTTTGAGAGTCTGACTTGATGTGAACAGACTGGGGCTGAGGGATACACTGTTAGAACATGCCTCCACCATCTCAAAAAGGAAAAAATCTGAGAGAGGATGGGGAAAATATCAATTCAAGATGCAAGGTGTGTGATGGGGGAGAGGGGTTGGTCATCAATTGGGATGTAAAGGAATAAATAAATTAATGGAAAAACAACCAAATAATTAAATAAAAAATAAATAAATAAAATAAATAAAATGATTATTGTTGGAACTGTTTTTGTAACCTTTTCTAGTTTCCCGGCCATTTGAATTTAACATGTTTCTTTTTTGATCATTTTGACCTTTTGTTTTTACATTATTTATATTTCCCTGTGAATGACAATGCGAATTTATCATAATGTCACTGAGGGACAGTTGTTAGAATTGTCCAGGCTGGTCTATGGTTCTTGTATGTCCTTGAGGGGTTTTATAGTCTTGATTATACTAATTGTCCTGTTACTGGGAAGACCTGGGTAAATCTCTTCTTAATAAATCCTAAAAAAGATGGTCCCATCCCTTATTGAGGTAGGGTTGAAGGCAATTAAATGTTGTATAAAAAGGAAGAAATGGACTGAGCTGTGACCCAGAAGAAAGTCAGTTCAGTGTGAATTGGGCTGGTTGTTCATGTCCTTGAGGGGTTGTCTTGATTATACTAATTGGTGTGGGAAGACCCAGCCTAAAAGAAGATGGTCCCATCCCTGGGGTAGGGTCAACGGTTGTATAAAAAGGAAGAAAGTGAGCTGTGTGCATCAGTTCACTCTGTTCTGCTTCACAACCATGAGTGTGATCTGAGCAGTTGTCTACTGTCACTGTGTCTTCCCAACAATGAGGGACTCTAGCCTGGAATTGTGAGCAAAAATAATCTAGTTCTCCTTGGAGTCGCATTTTTCTGAATATTTTATCACAATAACTAGAAAAGAAAAGTAACATAAATACTAATAATACAGGGCCATGAAATTTAATAGTATAGATTGTATATATAATACAATAGTATAGATAGTATAGAATATATATATGTATATATATATATATATTCCAACTCATTTGTCTCATTATTTTAAATACATCATTAAACTAAAAGGTTTTGTTACTCTAGAAACTTTCAGGAAGGTGGGGATAATGCATAAAATACTTTGTGACCCATATGCAAATGTCAAATCAATGTTCACAGTGGCATTTTACATATATTAGTCATTTCACAGGGAAGTCCAACATCAATTGCAATAGGAATAATACATGAAAATTTAAACTTTGCTTCCAAACACATTGTAGAGGGCTAAATGAGATGGGCCAGCAGTGGGCTCCTGTCTTTTAACACCTCGTTCCTGGTTGGCAGCTCTGTTTGGGAGGTTATGGAACTCTTAGGACATGGAGCTTTGCTGCAGGCCACCTGTCATTGGGAGTGGGATTTAACAATTTATACCTCACCTCATTTCCAGTTTCCCATCCTTGCTGCCTGCCTGTGGCTGAAGATGTAACCACTCAGCTTCTTGCTCCAGCCACCTTCTGTTCATGCCTCCCTTTCTATCTTGGACTCTATTAAGACAAAATGAACTGTCCCTGCCATAGGTCACTTTTGGACATGGCATTTTATCACAGTCACAAAAAGTAACTAATATTCATAGTAGGCAAGCACTCTACCACAAGATAAATATCTAGCCTTCCGTCTCAGTTAACTTAAATAAACTTAAATATAAGTTTAGGAAATAATTTAGTTTCCCAATTGCCTTAGAAGAGTTAACTTTTCCAAATCTTTTGCAAAGTAGACGTTTCTGGTTGTGTCATGTGATACAGACTCCTGTGAGGCTTTGCTGAGGCAATACCCCTGGGAGGACACATGAGGTTTGGAGAGATTGTAAGCAAGACTCAATGGACAGTGATGTGGTGCTTGCATGACGAGCGTAGCAATGTTTCATTGGTCTGAAGTCTTCACTGATCTTCAATTCATTGAGAGAGGCATGTTAAAGAACTCCTGGCATCCCAGCTAGTCATTCCCACTGACATGTGCCCTTTTGGCAGAGGCCTGGCAGTTTCTACTGTATGATGCCACCATGGCTGATTCATGTTTGGTGACACTTTTAAACTGAAATGTTGCTGTCCTGACACTACAGAACTGGACTGCTGGTATCCTGACAAACAGAGATGGGAATCACCCTCAAAGAACTACTTCTACAGAGGTCCACATTCCCTTGACCTATTTACTATCTTTTCTTCCCTTCCTTTGGACGGTGGGCTAGAACGAGGGTTGGGTCAAAGCATTTGAGAACCCTAATTAAAGTTGGTTTCGAAGAATCTAAGCCTACACTTTTGTTTCTTGTAGTTTTTTTTTTATTTTACATTTGCAAGTGAAATATATAACATTCATTTTATCACCAAATGTTAAATGTGTAATGTGTATAAAACCTATATAGAGATATTTTATTTTTGTATCTAAATAATACCTTTTGAAAATTATGTAAAGTACAAATGTCCTTTTGTGAAATATAACATTGAAGAACTTTTCCTTAGAAAGTTGTGCTTTTGAAGCTCTTGGTAGCTGATGTCTAAGAATCTGAAAGTAAGAGATTTCCCATAATCCTCCACTGATGAGATTGGCTGTCTGTGTTTAGACTGCACCACCATGTGCTGTATATTAACCACCTATTTTCTTTCTCCTGGAGCTGTGGAATTTCTGAACACACCGAGAAAGAGTGACAAAGGTTCAGAAGCTTGGGGCCAAAGCCTTTAGTGAGTTTTCCTTGTGTAACAGAAAGTATACTGGTAAACTGTTAAGTGCTCTTTGTGCTTGGGGAAAGTATCTATTGGGACAGTATGGGCGCCCTTGACTCAGATTCAAGCAAGTTTATCTCATGTGTCCTAGGACAGAAGTGTTTTCCTGCCCCTGTAACAAGGAGGAAGGCAAACAGTGAAGGATAGTAAAGACATTTTGCCCTTGAGAACATCTAGAAGGCAAACCACTTTCAACAGAGGTTATTACTTCTTATCTAATGGTGTTAAAATGCCTGTAGAGGAAAGGAGAAGCCGGAAGCTCATTTGTGGAGAAGACACTTTGTCCAGGACTTTCTCAGCACAATGCATAGCTTCATCAGTCAGTTCTTCAGGATGCTGCACATACCCAGTGTAATGTTGATTATCTGTCTGCTACTCTCTGTTTGTTTTCTTACAGGGAAGGTTCACCGGGGGGAAAATTCTATGCTCTACCCAGGACTCTCAACTGGGAGCACTAGTCTGTAGGCATAACATAGTTACTGAGAAGGAATTGTGTTGGACACATCATGTCCACTTAGCAAAACGACAACCGATGACCTCTCTCCATCCATAGACTTTCAACTCTGGTTATAGTGCCACATGTGAATTCTTACCTATAGAACAGCCTCAGATCTCATCAGAAAGTAGGTGATTTGTCTCCAACAGACTTGCCACTGATGCACCACTTACTAATATGCCACTAAGGCTCATTTTTCCTGGCTATGCAGTAGTAATGCATCGGGGGTCCACAGCTAAGTAAGATTGTCAATGACAAGTTCCTCACCCTCCCCAGCCTACATAGCATCTTCTGGCACCAGGAGGGCTAGCAAGCAGGAAGACAGCTGATCACTCTGTCCTGTGACCAGGGCATGCAGTTTCTTCTGAAATCCAGTTCTTGTGAACAAGTCAAGTCAGTGTATTTTAGCATTGTAAAACCAAACAAAAAACTACATTAAAATAGGAGTTGAAGATATGCCATAAATGTGCACTCACAGGGTTTTTCATCACAAATACTGGTTGAGGTTTTAGTCACCATTGTGATTAACGAATAGGTCTAAGTATCTTTCTCCACGGGTCCAATGGGAACCTTTCAGTCACAAAAATGTAATAGGGCATCAGAGATGTGTAAATTCATCATGATTCTGAGTTAGGAAAGTGAACACTCAAACTTTTGAAGGCAGCCCTCTCATGTGAATGGTATAAAATTTAATCCAAATAAGGTTAAGATTGGTCCTTTATAACTATTCAGCCCAGAGGGAGGGAAAATGTAGCTGGGTTGGTAAATGTGTAACAGCTGCAAACTCCTGCTGCCAGCTCTTATTTTAGATTGCTCTCACTCCTGGCTCTCTGACATCCAGCTTGGAATCTCAAAGAACCTTCACAGGGGATTTCTAAGACTTCGTTTCTTTTTTTATTTTTTTAAGCTCATTGAGTTAGCGAATGTGAAGGGAAGTGTGATTTAAAAGAACCTGGGGTACAAATAATGATGACTAGCAAGTAAGAAAGGCCATCAGAGAAGCGGGCTGTCGTAACTCATGGTGTAATGAGTTTGATGCCCGTGCCTTAACATTGCCAGTTAAACTATTGTGAAGATATGCCATTGACTAATTGTATGTGGGCTTATTTAAAAGGAAAGTCCAAAGGCCAATTAAGTAAATTCAAAATGATTTTAGTCTCCAAGCTGTCTTTAATGACCTATTTATAAGTATGTTGGGGCCAGGAATACATTTTTTTTAATTCCTAGTAACAAGTTTCAAAATCCTAAGATTTTGTTACCCCATTGATGGAAACAAAACACAGTACAGATTTTGCTATAATGGAAAATAAAAATTATCAATAAAAACAGGTTGTGTAGTGCCAAAGGCTCTTTTCATCACAAATAATGTGAAGTCTCCCAGACTCTGCGTCGCCTGTCTCTGTTCCAACCTATACTGAAGTTCCTTCTTGGAATAGCCGAGGGCTGGAGCAATGATGTCCGTCTAAGTTTGCAGACGTGATTGTGAATGGGAAAGTTAGATTCATGTTCAGTACAAGGCACTCCATCTTTATGTTGAGCGCTTTCGGGCATTGTGTAGATTATGAGAACTCATTTTATCAACCTTATTACACAATTAACACAATCAGCAAAACATGTCCCCAAATGTATAAATTACCAAGCAGCTACGTGGCTCTTACAATACTCATGGGCAGTGTGCTTGCTTCTGTTTATGAACTATGAAGTTTTCTGCCTGCTTGATAAATAAAGCAACTAGCAGCAAGCTTTTTTCCTAAAGATGTCATATAACATAATAGATAAAAATTCTATTCCATACATTTTTAAAGCTAATAAATACATAGACACAGGCACACACACAGACACACACACAAACACACACACTACACACACTTTATAATTGAAGAGCAGATATTACAGATATTTCTTATGCTAAATTATAGTAATGTATGAAATAAAATAAATTCACTATATTTTTGCTTTCTCACTTTGAAAACTATATTCTCTTTCCTTAATTCTTTTCTTTCACTCATCTTCTAAGTAAAGAATTTGTGTAACTTAATGTCTAGTTATAAGATTACATGATTGGTTTTCAGGCATTCATGAAAAAAGTAAGTATACACACAACTACTATCAATCTATCTATCTATCTATCTATCTATCTATCTATCTATTATCTAGCTAGCTAGCAAGCTAGCTGTTTATTTACATTATTTCTACACATCACTTGGAAGACCCATTGTAACTTTCTCCTCTCCTTCCCAGGAGTCTTAGACAAGGGAGTTTATCTAACCGTTTATGATTAGCTATTTCCCAACCAATGCAGATTCCACATATTTATTCACCTAACCAATAAAAACTTATCTTCCTAGTTTGGCTAATTTTATGTAATAACTTAGTTGTACCAAGGGATTCCTAGGCAGTTTATTGAACTAATGTTCTACCAACTTGTCAGACCACCTCACAGAATGAGGCTGAAGTCCAGTCAATGATGGGTTAGTGGTAGGCAGCTCCACACCTTGACCCAGACTGCTTAGATGTTTGTATCTTTGGTCCTTTATTTACTTACTTATATTTAATTTTTCATACAATATATTATGATTATATCCTTTCCCCTTCCCTAACTCCTCCCATATCCTCCCCCGTAGCCCTCTGTTTAAACTCTAACTCCAAGGACTGAAAGACGGACTTGGGATGACCTTTGCTAGAGCTCTTTGTCCCTCTTCCCAGTATAACCACATTGAATAAATCTCCTTTTCATGAGTTTTACACTGTGAATTGGGCTCATTTAATTGGCTAATTGAGGATAAATGGCTGAACCCAGCTTGGGGTGTGAGCTGTGAACCCTTCCCCCCACCCCCCTGAGTTCACTTCCACTCTACCATGACTGCTCTTAAAGGTTGTCAACAGTAAAGGCATCATTTAATTGGATTTTGAGACAGAGTAACCTCTAAGAATATTAAGTAAATAAGTATTCCAACACCACTCCAAGCACATTATTCTTGCTAGAACTGGAAGCAGATAGGAACAAATAGATTGCCATTGCCCGGAGCCCTGAGAAGTCACTCGGGCTCCATTATGAAAGAGCAAGCAATCTGGGAGTGCTTTGTAAGAGATTGAAGACAGCATCAATAGGAGATACGATAAACACATAGGCATGGCTCCTTCCATCACAGGCTAGTCACCATCCTCTGATAATCAAGAAGATACATCTTTATTGGAGATTGTAGTATGCTGAACAAGACCGTACACACTGAGCTATCTGAGGCAGCACTAATATTATAAAAGGGGAGATGCTTTCTGATAGTGAACGTATTAAAGGGCAAAGTGCTATGGGCGTCTGCGAAAATGAGTTATTAAAAAGCAAGCGAATCATCTGCACAAGATGAATGAGGATGATTTGGTTGTAAAATAGTTGCGGAATTGGATGTAATCCCAAGATATGGTAGGTAGAGGCAGCAAGAGGAGTTCAAGGTTGTGACGAGCTCCACAGTTTCAGGCCACGTGGGCTACATGACACCCAGAGTCAAAACAAAATCTCTAATCTAGTTGAAATATGGCTTCATAGAAAATCTTCACTTGGTAAATACATTAAAAATGTCTCTCAGTCTCTTCATCTCTTTTCTTCCTGGGTCTGTTTTGTGGTGTGTGTATGTATATATTCATGTTCTCTGCTCTGTGTGTGTGTGTGTGTGTGTATGTATGTATACATACAGAGAAGACATCAAGTTACATCAGGATTCTCAGGATTCTTCCTCCATTCCTCTACACCTTATTTATTGAGACAGGATCTGTGAGTTGAATTCAGAAGTCACGCTAACCAGCTTGGTGATCCTCTGTCTCTGCCTCTTGAGCCCTGGAATCACAAGAGGTGGCCACACCCATCTGATTTTACACCAATCCTGCTATCAGGCTTTGCCTTGCGAGCACTCTACTGTCTGAGCAACCTCACCAGCCTAACATCCTCTCTTCTGATTTGAGACATGTATCACATCATTATTAAATACATTCAGTCTTGTGCCCCAGAGTGCCAGAGGTGACTCCTTATGCCTAACGATTTGCAGAGTCTAGAGCATGACAACATTCCATAGAAATATGTACCTATGCTTCAATCAAAATATAAAAGTGGGGGCTGGTGAGATGGCTTAGGAGTTACGAGTGCTTGCTGCTCTTCCAGAGGAACTTAGTTCTTTCAATTCCCAGCACTCACATCAGCTGGCTCAACTGTTAATTCCAGCTCCAGTGGATCCAGGCCTCTGCCCTCCATGTCCCCCATCCCCACATACATACACATAATTACTTGTAAAGTAACTCAAGCTAATTAATTGCAAGGAATTTTTATTTGGAAAGTATTTATGGCAAGTTCCTGAACTTCTAGGATGATTATAGGAAACTAACATTATTGCTGCTTCTGCAACAATCTTGGAAACAGAAGAAATGGCTGTCTTGTGTGTTAGAGTAGTCTTCACATGTAAACTAATTAAAGCAGACCCCAGAAGCCAATGAGAGCTTGTCAGGTTTGCACTGGGTCTCAGTCAATCCATGAGATTGCTCAGGGGTGGGCACTGTACTAGCCAATCCTAAGCCTGATTGGACTCTCACACTTCCCTGTAGCTTAGCAGGTCTTCTCTTGGCAACTGTTGGTAGCAAGTTGTTTTTCTTGTGGGATCCATTTCCAGTCTTCACCCACTTGAATAAGTTCTATACTTCAAATATCATGCTATCTTTAAAAACTATCTTAAACATAGGTATTGAGAACAGAAATGAGATGAATGATAATGTGATCTGTGATCCGTTGATTGACAGTTTCAATATTCATTTCTATTTTTAATATGTATGTGTCTTAGTCAGGGTTCCTATCCCTGCACAAACATTTTGACTAAGAAGCAAGTTGGGGAGGAAAGGGTTTATTCAGCTTACACTTCCATGTTGCTATTTCATCACCAAAGGAAGTCAGGACTGGAACTCAAGCAGGTCAGGAAGCAGGAGCTGATGCAGAGGCCATGGAGGGATGTTGCTTACTGGCTTGCCTCCCCTGGCTCGCTCAGCTTGTAGAACCCAAGACCACCAGCCCAGGGATGGCACCACCCACAATGGGCTGCTTCCTCCCACCTTGATCACTAGTTGAGAAAATGCCTTGCAGCTGGGTCTCATGGAGGCATTTCCACAACTGAGGCTCCTTTTCCTGTGATAACTCCAGCTGTGTCAAGTTGACACACAAAACCAGCCAGTACAGTATGTCTATGTGCGACTATGTCATAAGCAAGAAGCATTGTCAGAAACAAGAAGAGGATTCTGCATTGCTGGGGTCTGGGGTTAGAGGCAGTTGGGAGCAATCTCACAGGGATGTTATGATCAGAACTGACACCTGCTTTCAGATCAGTGCATGCTATTCAATGATGAGCCATCTCTCTAGTCCTTAATTGGTATTAATCTTACAAATTATTTGGTACTTTCTAAATTATTTTAAGGATGGTTGTTGGGATAATCTCCTTGTGGATTAGTGTGCTTGTAATTATGTTTCTCAGATATAAATAGATAAGTAAGACCCAATTATTGTACTCTAGTGAGATCCAGAGAAGATAAATAATAACGAAATGAACAATATTGACCCAGGGTGACAAATGTTCTTAATGTGGTCTTCACTGTATTTCTGAATCATAGAGACGAGGTTTACTGCTTGCCTGAGGAAAAGTAGAAAAGACTTGAGGGAGAAGAGATTTTTGAGAAAAGAAGTTTACCAAGCAGTGAAAGGGGAAAAGACAGTAGTCTTAGTCCTATTCGATCTTGCCACTAAAAAGAAGGAATTAATGATTGGGTAATTAAGTAACTTGATATACTGTTTCTCTTTCCAGAATCCAAATTCTTCTCATTAGTAAGATCAGTAAGAGATGTGTTTGGTTTTCAGCATTAAGACATATTTTCCACAGGAAAGCAGCCTGGCCTCTGATATGCCATTGTGTTGAGGAGAGGACAGTGCCATTTGCAGACTAAGTCAGTACCTGTGAACCTGGGCTACCTTTATGGAATGGTCCTCAAACAAACACCGAGTATTCTGTCTCAAAATCCTCAAGTCCTTGGAGGGGAAGACGGTGAGACAATGTGTACATCTTACTCACTCATAAACCCTTATAGGAATATAAAACCAGAAAAAAAAAAAAAGAAATAACTGGGTTGGGGATTTAGCTCAGTGGTAGAGCGCTTGCCTAGGAAGCGCAAGGCCCTGGGTTCGATCCCCAGCTCTGAAAAAAGGACCAAAAAAAAAAAAAAGGAATATAAAACCAGAAGCACTTCCTCTTCCATAAGCATGGATCTTATCCCTGCACTGGTATGCTTGCTATTTAGAGCTCTGTTTTAGCACTGACAGGGCTCAAGTTCAAGCCAGTGTTTTCCAAGGTTCTTCTCTAAATAGTGGCAACGGCAGAGATGTGATCTGGTCTCCTTCAAGGAAAGATGATAGTAGAGTTGATGCAGTAATACAAAAGGTAAAGCTGACAGGCACAAAAAACACCCGCCCATTTCCATCCTGTTAAGTATGGCAGGGGAAAGTTTAATGTTGTTACTAATGATCTCCTGTGTTTTGCAGCTGAGTCCTGGCTCATTCTGCATCCTGGCTGATACAATAAATCATTTGAAATGTACATAAAAGACAAAGGGCCAGAATAGGTACTTTGTGCTGTATCAGAGGTGACCTAATATCTTTTGTCACCTACTTTGTATAAATGAATCATCATTCCATTTAATCACCAAGGGAGGTTTTTGCAAGAAGGAAGTGATATGGAATAGTTTAAAGCTACTGGACAGAAAGCTTGGGGGCATGGCTTCATGTCGGGATTCTCTTTTTAATCATTCCCTAGGTAATTCGCACTTGTTTATTGATAATCCAAGATGACTCAAGTGTTAAGACTATGGAGGATAGGGTGCATGGATTCTAGGATTTCTTTCATATTTAAAAGGGTATGATGAAACATTTTAATCTTTAAAATAGTATGATCTTACTTTTACTTAGGTAATTAAAACTTGCTTACTTTGCCCAAGAGTTTTATTATTTGTATAGTTTTTAATAAAGCAGTAATGGCTAATGGTAAATAAACAATACACACAGTGCACTTAATCCATATGATTCTCCTAACTGTATGATTTCTGCAGAGGTTTTATGCCAGATTTAGTTACCTAACAATAATCAAAGTAGGTATTACATATAAAAAGAAACCATTATAGCTTATAAGCATTTAGACTTTAAATCAAATAAAACCGTTAATTTTGTACCTTACTGAGAAACTATTATGGTGACATTAAAAGTCTTTGATAATAGTTCACTTGCTGTGCAACTATTATTCTTGACAAAGTCTGGGATGAGTTTTGTATAAAATGAACAGGCATTGAAATTTATGTCCAAGTCTGATGCGAGACCTTATCCTTCAGAGACAAGGCAAGTTTATCTGTGAACTGTCAACACTAACTCTTACTTAAATCATTTCCACTTCTAATGAACAACCTGATTGCTTTGTTATTCCTTCACATTCCTAAGTATATCTGGAGTTCACCAAACCCTCTGATATCATACGTTCCTCCAAGTTTTTAAGATGTTTATTATGCGCCTGGAATTGCTTTCGGTGCCCACTCATTCGGTTCTCACACCACCTTTGGGGATTGGTACAGTGACTGCACTCCTTTTCCATGTGAGGAACTGCAAAGCACAGACAGCTTAAGCTTATGCCAGAACATGTACCTAGGAAGATGGTGAGCTGAGAACCAAGTGGAAAATAGCATCGTGAACTTACCCTGCAGGTTCTGTTGCCGTGGGAAAGCAAAGCCATTATGGTGCAGTGTTATGGGGATTATAGGGCTGTCATTTGTAGAAACTGGAAAATTAACAAAAACAAAATATTCTTCTAAGTGAACTGCGAGGACACATTTTCGTGTGTCATGCTGTTAGGTTTTGGAAATGATGTAGAAGGACGATTTGCAAGGTCAATCCTACTTTCTCTGCCAGCTTCATAGCTGTAGTTGAGTAAACATGTTCGGTCATATCAGTGCGTCTGTAAATAAGGAAAGTACTAGAAATATGTGCATATGGATGTAGGGCTCCGGCGCCCGGTGCTTTTCACAGTGATCTCTCTCCTGGCTAGGTGTGTGAGTTCAGGCAGGGAGGGGAAAAACTGCTTCTGCCTGCCCTGCTGAGGGTTACTCAGGCTGGGCTGAGCCAGCAGGGGACTGACTAGCCAGCGAGGGGTTCAAAGGAACTTCTGGCAGCAATGATTTTGGAAGAGCAGATCTCTTCCCCAAGCAGCTGTCTTAACAGCTCTTATGACAAAAGCTTTCAGATGATGGAATAATTCCTACACACTTTTAATACTGAACACGACACTTAAATACAGTTTTTCGGATTGGTCAGTGTATGACAGCAGGTGCTTCCTATTGGTTGGGCCTGAAAGCTTGGGAAGACCTTATCTACATATTCAGGGGTGTGGTTGTTTGTATGACTGATTTGTCTGGAGCCTACGTGACCTGCGGTCATGTCCTCACCTGTGGAGGAGGGGCTTGGGGTATTGCTCTACGTGACTGGTCTGTCTCAAACCAGTCTACAGTGGTTTGTTGGGAGTTGCAGCTAGTGGGACCCTGTTCTGGGAGGCTGGGAATGCGCCTGCCATCCCTTTTAGATTCCCCGGGGACTCGACCTGTCTTGACTAGGAATCAGGGCCTGCCGCCCCACATATGGAAACATAGTTAAATTTTTATTACACATCCTAAACCACCTCTAAGCCCTTTTCCGCTTCCAACTGAAGTCACTACAAGGTCTCTGGATTATACTTGAAGACAAATGTTGATGCTTTCTTAACTGTTTCCTAAATATTTTTGCAAAGTCTAAGGTTCAGGTTGTGATACCCATTCAATGTCACAAAAATATAAAACTTCCCTCAGGGAAAAGCAGCAGTTTTCACATTATTTTCCAGCTCATAGGCAACTGCCATGCTTGAGTTGTGAATGAAATCCTGTATTTGGATCTGGAAATATCTGTCTCATGTGTTACTGATAATTTTATAAACAACGAGGACAATCAGAACATCAGTGATGTGTCTGTGTTGTGAGCTGGCTTAAGTTTCTCCCCCTCCCACCCCCTTTGTTTTTTACTTCCAGGATCCCTTTTATTTACAGATTTCTCTTAAATACCTCTGTTAGAAAGTATCGATTGCAAACACTGGAACTGGAACTAAAATACAAACTTCAGTAATAATTAAAGGGTGCAGTTAACTGCTACTCCAAGAAAATTCTGGAAAAGAACTATTTTTCCAATTAGACATCAGAATAGTTTAAGTTTTATTTAGGATACCAATGCTCGCATTGATGTTTCCTATTAAGGCCATAGTACTTGGAGATCTCTTAATGGGCTAGTTATCTCTTGTTCTATGTTAAAAATAAATAAACACTTTTTATTTTATAGCCATGTGCATCAACAAAGAAGCAACAGCTCTAAGATTGTGTAGCCAATGTCAGAAACAAAACCCAATTATACTCAAACACAGCAATAGCTTTTCAGGCTTCCTACCTCACTTCTCATGCCCAGGCGGACATTACTCATCCATCATAACCAGAGGCAGCCTGGGATCTTTCTTCTACAGTGTTGTAGGAAGCCAGGGACAGCAAAGAGAGAAAACCAATTTATTTTGAATGGATTGAAGAAAATAGAATATGACACCATTTCATCCATGGGTCTTCGTGTGTGTGTGTGTGTGTGTGTGTGTGTGTGTGTGTGTGTGTGTGTGTGTGTGTAGCCTAAACAGCTCCGCTCACTCTTAACAAATTAAAGACAATAAGCCTTTCATTTGTAACAACATAATATAAAGTACCACCCAAAAGTTGTTTGCTTGTTTTTTTTTTTTCTTTCTAAGTTCTTTTGGGTGTTCGGAACAGAGAAAGCATTTCTATGAAGCAATGGGTTTTGGAAAGGGAAGTTAGCAACAATCAAAGCCTCAGGAATTCCCTTCCACAGGAACCTTGGCCTTGCAGCTGAAGGGCTGGGCGATTCAAAGGAAATCTGCTGCAGTGTTTCCTAGGCTGGGGATGCACACCCTGACCCAGAGGGTGCTCTTGTGGGGAAGGCCAGCGCTGGTTAAGAATAGAAACAAGCTGTGTGGCCAGCAGGCTGAGAATGACTTCCTCATGTCTGTTGCGGCAGTGTGCAGTTTTCTTGATGCTTCCCATGTCTCTGCCTTTTCCTTATCCCTGACTGTAAGCTTCAGTGATGTCTGCAGTGACAACAGCATGGGAAAACCGTAGGCCTAATTCAGAATTTCTTCTTTGAAGGCACATGAGAGGAATAGGATAAACCTCTACCAAAAAATGTTAAGAGTGTGACCTCTACAAGAGTCTCTAACAGAACAAACACAGTGCAGATATTTTATCTTATTTTCAGGGGGAAAGCTAGCAGCCATCCCTGTGTAACTCATGTCTTACAAAATGACCACTCTTTTCCTGCTATCTAAAACCTTCAGAGATGGAGTTCAGCTAAAATCTTCCCCAACTAACTAAAAAATAATGTAAATCATTTTTTAACCAAGAAGATAAGAGTAAAAGCTATTAGAAGCTAAGGGGAGGCTTTCGCAATGAATGAAGGTGGCTAACTATAAAAGTCAACAGAAAAGTATGCCTCTCTTCACATTGTCAATAATCAGTTAGAAAGCATGATAACAAGGGAATCATTCATAAGAATATGTAACACAGTCATACCCAGAAATGAATAGAAACTATTGGTAGACTTTAATGGAAGGTCACTTAAAAACCACTTTAAACGTTCGATTCTTTCACAGTGAGAAAACATTCATGTTTTAAACAACAAGCAAACACATCAAAAAGACAAGGACTCAGCACTACGGTGCCCATCGGCACCACAGACAGTCATCCAGGAGGATGTGAGAATCACAAGTTAGCTCGAGACTTTGTTTGAATTTGGCCCTTTATCTTAGGCTGTGCTACCACTTTGTCTTTTCTAAAAGGAAATTCTTTAAAATGGTCCAGCTACACACACGGGTCACTACACAGAGACTGAGTCTTACATATGACATAATATAACTTTCATTCTTTGTGTGGAACCCCGATCTCCACCATGCCAGGAAACTTTAATGGGAACTTGGTATTTCTCATGCCTGAGTCATGTCCTCTCACCCAGAATCCTGGAAAAACATTACCCCTGGAAAGTAGTACTATGTACCCATTTCTAAAGACAGAAATATAACAAGAAAAGGTAATGTCATTTAAACATTAAATTAATAAGTAATTTACATTTTCCTAGAAGACAATGCTGTTTCCATCTGTTAACCCAGAATACTGATTTCCAATTCCCAATGATAATTCAACTATATTTTTATACTAAATTTGTGTTCATTTAAACACTTATTGAGAGAGAGAGAGAGAGAGAGAGAGAGAGTGTGTGTATGTGTGTGTGCGCACGCATGCATGTATGCATGCATGTGTTTAATGTGAGTCAGTACCTGCATAGGCCGTGATAAGGCATCAAGGTATCCCAGAGTTGGAGTTACTAGGAGTTGCAAGCTATTCGATGTGCACACTGGAAACAGAACTCAGATTCTCTAGAAAGGCGAACACTTTTAACTGCTGAGACATCATCTCACCAGCCCTGAAATTTCAGTTCTCTACATCAGAACTTCTAAACCCACAGCTTTATTTGCATTGTTTTGATTACCTCTGCCCAGCCCTGTGATGGTGTAGCTTGGTTTACCATCATTGGTTGCATTATTGTATGTGGACAGCATTGGTAATGTTCTGTCTCAAGTTGTCAAGACTAAGCCTAAAGCCAATCTCCCTGACAATATTATACTGAATTCCTTTGCTCAGACCCCTTTTGGTTAGTGTTCAGACAAGCTACCTCTGCCTATTCATATGTGTAACCTTGTAAGAAGACCATTGTCCTCCCTCAGAACCCAACAGTGCCATGTCCCATTCTGCAAGGGACTATTGCTCTACGCATTTAAATGGGCTGCATGAAGCTTCTCTGGCTTATGAGCTTCTCATGTAGTCTGCTAATGATAAACGCAAGTGGTATAAAGGCTATGGGTTTATGAGTTGTGACTTCTCTGTATGGCTCCACGGTGGTTTTGTTCAGGGCATATTCTACCGTTCTTCTTGGGCTTAGCGAGCTGTCAGTCATTTAAAATCCACCCCCCCCCCAGACACAAGAAAAATGGCTGTTAGAGGATTTCACCATCAACCAGGTATCGACAGAACCCACATGAGAATCTTCAAATCTAGGTTCCAAGTTAATTTTTTTTAACTTTCAAAACCTGGTTTTCTTTACAAATTTTTAAGGATTTGTTTTTTTCAATTTTTTACACATGAATATTTTGCTGTAAGTATGTAAGTACACTGCAAGTGCCTGTGCTTACTTACCAAGCCGACGTCACTTGATATGGCTGAGAGAAATTAGATCAGGCCAGTTGAATGGGCCACAGCCCCACTGCGGCTGTGACCGTCTTATTGAGAGCAATCAGACCTTTCTGTCTTTATCAGAAACAGAGTATAATGGCGATTGTCAGGATTCACACAGTTGTAGTTGCCAGGATACAGCAACATTTCAAAGTGTACAGGGTACACAAGATTAATGTGTTAAGACCAATTGTCTTGTCAAACTTTGATGAAGCAGCCCGAACCCTTCGCTGTCAGGGGAAGGGAGCACATTCGTCTCTCCGGACCTGGAAGGCACATTGTCCCCAGCAGCCATGGACTCTAACCTGAAAACTTATGCCAGGCCAGGCCAACTTCATGGTTCCTTGCAGCATGCTGCATGTGCGGAGTGTCCTTGGAGACCCGAAGAAAATGTCAGATGCCCTGGAATTAGAGTTACAGACAATAATTGTAAACCAAGCCTTATCAGTGCTGAGAGCTGAATCTAGGTCCTATGGAAGGGCAGCTAGTGCTCTTAGCCACTGACACACCTCTCTAGCTCTCATATTTTAAATTTTATGTGACAACAGAAGTCATTCCTTTTGCTTCAAGATATTGCTTCAAGAACAAGTCCCCCCTCTCGCACCTCCCCCATCCCCTCTCCTCTTCACCTCTGAGAAGGAGGAAGTCCATTCTGAGAACCAACCCATCCTGGCACCTTAAGTCATTATAGGCTGGACAAGACTCCCTAGTTAGAGGAACAGGCTGGCAACAGAGTCAGGGACAGCCCCTTCCGGTTGCTGGGGAACCCTCATGAAGACCAAGCTGCACATCTGCTACATATGTGCGGGGAAGAGGTCTAGGTCCAACCTTCGTATGCTCTTTGGTTGTTGGTTCAGTCTCTGGGAGCCCCAAAAGTTCATGTTAGTTGACTCTGTTTGGTCTTTGTATGGAGTCTCTGTCCCCTGTGGGTTCCTCAATCCAAGAAGTTTGTTAAACCATCTTTATGTTTAAGACAGAAGGAAATTATTCTAATGGCTGCCAGAGAACGAGGCAGCAGAGCTGAAGAAGCCAGAGCTTGACTGAGCACCAGACTTTTTAGTGTCATGTATTTCATATGCTGGTTGCTGGGCCCAGGGAAATACACCTTCTGTTTATGCTTGCAAACCGCGCTTTTATCTCTAGATAAAAGTGTAGAGGGGAAGTTGCCAAAATTAACCCACCTTTTGGGTCCAGGCCATGGTTTAAACTTAGATATAAAAGAGATCAAAGAGTTTCCATTCTAATTCAGATAGAAGCCTCACGGCAGTGCAGCTGGGGGCAACATAGACCCTCTGAAACCTTTCTCATTGTGAACATCTCGCAGATGCTTCCAGGCTGCAAGGCACAAAAAGAGGCAGCCTTGTGTCTGATTTGGAAATGACTGCCTGCCTTCCTGCACCTGACAGAGAAATGCATGTTTGGATGTTCGTAGCCTCCTGGGTAGCTCCCAGCTCTTCCTGAAGGCCGGCTGGGGATGAATAGGAAGTTTCTGTCCTGGCCCGAGCAAAGGGGATTCTCTTCCCTGTGTTTCTTGTAGGTGAAGTGAAACTATTTGAAGATTTCTCTTATTGGGATCAGAGAACTGCCATTTTTCTTTATTTTAGTTGTGTGTATGTATGTATGTGAACATATGAATGAGTGGAGGGAATGGTTGACGTCAGACCCTCTTCATTCATTTTCTAACCTACTTTTTGGATAAGTCTCCCATGGACCTGGAGCTAACCCATTTGGTCAGACTGACTGAACACAGAGCCGCAGGAATCCTCCTGTCTCCACATCCCTAGTGCAGCATTTGCAGGCATGCACTACTGTGCTAGAGTTTCACATGGGGACCTGGGAATCCAAACTCAGGTCCTCGTGCTTGCAGAGCAAACACTTTAGTGGCCAAGACCTCTTCCTTTTAGTTTTATATTTTTATGTATTTTATTTAGGTTCTGAGCTTTGAAGAACTTCAGAATAGTGGTTCTGGGTGATGAAGTAGGAGAAGTCAGCGAACCCTTGGGCTCTGAGCATGAATAGGGCCATCAGATATTTATTATCCAAAACAGGGCACTTTTGTGAGCAATGGGCCGTGTTTGTAATTGAATCTGAACAAGGGGACTAAACTGAGACCGTCTTAGCGAATCTGGTTGTGCAGCCAATCCTGCACAGGGCACTGGACAATTTCTGGCACCTAGACACTAGTCTATTACTTTTTTCTTGCATGTGGCTGGGCATGTTCTAGTCACTCCCTTGGGTTATTACAGATGACCATTCTCTGCCCGTGACAGCAACCTAACAGGAAGAAAAAAAAATGGCTAAAACATTTCCGGATGACTCAGAACACAGACCCTTTGTTAAAATAATTCAGCTCCAGAACAGAATCTGTAGCAAAGAAAACGGTCCGTACAAAGTCTTTAGAGAAGTCTTTCAATTGATTTTCTTCCTTAAAGGATGCCACTACCCACTATTTACAAAGACAGACTTGAAGGAGAAGCAGTAACCCTGCAGGCTGTTTCGAGCAAAGAGATGAACATTCAGTACCCAGGACACAAACCCGCTGTTGTAGCTGTTTTGCACAGTTGGGGTGTGTGTGTGTGTGTGTGTGTGTGTGTGTGTGTGTGTGTGTGTGTGTGTGTGTGTGTGTGACTTATTTTTGCCTTCAATCTGCAGCCACATGGCTGTGCTTCCTTTCTGTTTTCTGTTTGTTTTCCCACTTCCCTTCTAAATATTTTGCATCATCTGGGAGACTTTGCCAGGCTGAGGTCTGCTCACTGGAGGACCGCATTCCTCTGATCTGTGGCATTAGGTTGTTGCCATGGCAAAGGCTGCTTACCAAGAGGAACACTTCTCAGAAGGGCGATTCCGACCTCATTTCTTCCTCTCCTCCACATACTTGGATACTCTGACACCCACCACGGCCCAGAGAGGGCTTTCTCTAATCATAAACTACGTTCCTGGAACATGAACTTTATTTTGTTTGCCTTTTAAGATACAGAACTATTTGGCTCTGTTTATTTTGTTCCAACTGGGCAGTACCCTCTTGCCAGTTATGACTAATCCTCTTGTCAGGGCTGGAATCTGCTAATAGTTCCTTCCTCCAGGTAAGTCACATCACTCAAACCTGTGAGGCAAAAATGCCACAGAGGCCAAAGGGTGACCCTGTAGTTAACAAAGGCAAGCCACTTTGACTGAGGCCTCTGTTGACCATAAGGATGGTTTGAGGCTTTCTTTTTCTTTTTTTTCTCAAGAGAAAAAAGCTTAGTCCTAACAGGACTGGTTTCCCCTCTCACATTCCTGCAGGGGAGCTCCGCCTGGGGAGAGATAAAGGCTCAGGGTTGACACCCTGATTATGCCTACCTTTCTATTTGTTATATGTGGACATTGACTCCATCTAATTAATAAGAGCAGGAAACAGTTTTTGTTTTCTCTTCGGAGGAAACATGAAGTAACGGTTTTATCTTAATTTGTCAGGCCTGGCCCTAGAGACTGCAGTCCTGTGGGCCGATGGCCAAAAGCTGTTCTAAGGCCCAGAGCACCAACACCTAAATATAAAAAAGAATGCTAATTGGTTTTCCAGCTGAAAAAGAATGAAGATCCCAGTGCCAAAAAAGGCCAGGCTCGATGGAAACCCCAAGTTTACACAATAGAACCTGATTGCAATCTGGGGCCTCTATTTGTGCTCCTATGGAGAGCGAAACAAAAGGAGGGATTTTGCTCATCCGCCTTTGTAGAAAGCCCCGGCTCTAGTGCAGCTTGGTGTTGCACCAGGCTTCCCACCCTGTTCCTGCCAAATCTTCAAGATTTTTCCTGGCTGCCGTTCAGGAAAGTACAGATCTGTCCGTAGCACGGAAAGTTAAAAAGGCCCTGCTTGGATACGCCGAGGATATACAAACACTGCCTGACGTATGGAGCGGGCTGCTCCTGCACAAGCTGCTGCTGGCCTCCTCAGCCACCAGTGGGAGACTTGTAGAAAACATTTTGATGAAATGATTGAAGTTTTAGCAAGAGAAGACTAATAGACATGTTTTCAAAAATTCAACATGCCTTTTATTTTAATGACGGTGGACCTTACTCTTCTCATTAGTACACCGACTAACTTTCAAAACGCAAATCATGAGGTGACTGAACTGGGTCACATTGAGGTATCTCCAACTTAAGGGCTGGTTTCATCATCTCTAGACACAGGGCACTAATTACTGTCACGATGAAAGGCACTGACTATGAGTTACTGTCCCTGCAAGGGGTCTGACCTGAGGCTCCAACACAGACTTACTGGTTGGCAGTCTTCATCCTGTGAGTCTGGGAGAGTCTCACCAATGAAAGTGGGACAATAAAAAGGATTTTTGCATAAAGCCAATCAGATGTCTGTGAATTCTAGGCTGCCTTGGTCTATAGAGCAACCAGCCAGGGCTACATGGTAGATGATGTCTCCTCCATTAAAAGAAAAAGAGTTTGAAATTATAACGTTGCTCTCATTTCATTGACGTCACTGAAGAACTCGGTTATTAATTAGCTCGAGTTATAGTGAGTTTTTGTATATATGTGCACGTGTTTATGTTTGCATGGGTGCGTATGCACACAAGTACACACGTGTGCAGAGGGCAGAGGTTGGCATCAGGGGTGTTTCTCACCTTTTTTTGGAACAAGATCTCTCACTTAGCTTGGAGCTTACCAGTTCTGTCAGACTGTTTGTCTGGCCAGACCCTTCAGGGATCAATCCTCTTGTTTGTCCCTCAGGGTTGTGATTACACGGCCATCCCACTTTGCTTGGCTCTTTACCTGGGTGCTAGGGATGTGAACTCAGGGTCTCATGCTTGTATGGAAGACACCTCACTGAATGAACCATCCTTCTCGCCTCCTTATAGTGACTTTTAATTATACTCATAGAATATACGTATATGTAAGATATATGTACATGTATATGTATATACATATATATTTGTGTGTGTGTGTGTGTGTGTGTAAATCATCAGTGCTGAAAAGATCTTTATAAATAAATCTAAGAAAGATTTAGAACAGATATAGTAACTATTCCAACACCTAGGATGCTTATAAAGCTACTCATGTGTTTAATGATATAGTTAAGTTTAACCCTTTTGAATTCAGAGACATTTAACAAACAAATGAAAACATGTTCTAAAAACAACCATTTATCCCTAAGTAAGTGACTTAGACTTAGGATTTGAATCCCAAGTTTCAAGGTTTTGCCCATCTCACTGTGTGTTGCCCAAGCAGAATTTCCCCCATACAATCACTGTGGTTGGTAGTCCAGTGGTATAATGCAAGCAGCATAGTTATCTGCCTGCAGTAGTCTGTGGGCAGAGAACTTTGGAGGCGGTGAAGAGGATAGGTAGGCATGACTACCATCCAACCCAAAAGATACCCATGAACTGTAGAGTTATATTTGTGGAATCTTCCTGAAGGGCAAGAAGTGGATTCCACTTGACTTTCTTCCACCACTGTGCTTAAGACAACACTACATACACACACACACACACACACACACACACACACACACACACACACACACACACACACACACTGTCTTGAACATGAGAAGATTCCCAGAGTTAATTTTTTTTATTTTAAATGCAGATTTTAAAAAACAGTTCCCTGTTTAATCTTTCTTTTTCACTACCGCTAGACATTCCATTTACCCTGGCATTACCTGGTCCCAGACACAAGACACCCAGATCTGATGGGCTTTCTAGGTAGTCTTCGCAACCTGACTGGGGTCAGGGCCACTGAGAATGGCCACTTTTCTGATATGGGTGAGTAAGTAGGTTTCTTTGTATCTGAGAATACGGCAGGAACCTAAGTGTGAAATAGCTTCAGATTCTTGCTTGGCCTTTGTAACTGGACAACTGCAGAATACATTTACGTTGTCTTTAGTGAGGTCAATTCCATCGATGCTGGTAACTTTAGAAAAAGACTAAAACAATTTCTTATGGTTTGTTTTTTCCAATTCCTGTAATTTATATTACAATCAAATGTAGTAGTCAGGGTTTGGGGATTTAGCTCAGTGGTAGAGCGCTTGCCTAGCAAGCGCAAGGCCCTGGGTTCAATCATCAGCTCCGGAAAAACACAAACAAAAACAAAACAAAACAAAACAAAAAACCAAATGTAGTAGTCAATATTTATGTAAGGCCTTTTAAAAAACCCTCAGATAATCAACCAAAACCTCTTTAAAATACTGCCTTGTTCTTGGATTCTGTGTGATTATTGTTCTTGTCTAAGTGGATTTAAGAGTGAACATCATGTCTCAATTGATGAAGATTCAAAGTGCCACTTGTATGATTACTTTTTGTTTCCCATGGACACTCTAAATTCAGCACTTGATAAAGCTGAACTGAGTCAGGCTGGTCTTTGTGCTGCAGAGAGCTGATTCCTTGCCACTATGGGAAGATGCTTCTTTGATGTATCCTTTATCCTCAAGCAACCAAGGCTTGCATTAGGCCTTAGACCAAAAATATCCATTCATGAGTGCATTATTTGGTGGTTTCCCAGTCTTGATATCATAAATGAATCCAAAGGGATAGTTGAAGTTCTACTTATATTGCCTTACCTGTTGGTTTCCAAGAGAAAACTCCTGCCTCTCTCACTTGTCTATTAAACTTCCTTGAGACACTTACTAGCATTCTTTGAAAGGCAGCCATTATTACTCACGTTAGACACTGAGTTCTGTGTAAAACAAATCATGGACTTTAGTAGTTCCTGGTCCACTGTGCCTCTCTAAGAAGGGGCTATTTGCTGATTCTCCCTGAAGTGTCTCGAGGAAAGTATTAATAGCACTTGACCTTTTGGGAAAGGATCACAAGAAAGACTATTGTGGGAGACATCTGATACAACATAACCAGGCACAATGCCCTTCTATCATAGCACTGACTAGTTTCTGCACTAGCTCCTTGTTCTCCCACCATCCAGTATATGAATATTTTCTTCTTACTTTTACATATCCACACCCAAGATAATATGCATTCTGATAGCTCTTCTCCTCACCCTCCTCATAGTCTACCTCCTCTTCCTTCACCTCCTCATTGTTGATTTCTTCCTGCTTTCTCCCCCTCTAACTCTTCCTCTACTTTCTCCCCTTCCTTCTACTTCTGAATCATGATCTCCTTGTGTGACCTATGCTGATCTTGAACCTACCTATCCCTGCCTCAGCTTGCCTAGGGTGAGATCACAGGTGTGCACCACCATGCATAGTTAGTGGGAATGGCAAGAATTCTTGTTCCCTTCTCTAGCAAGATTTCAGATTGGCCTGAGGGGACAGAGTAAAAATATCACCCTTACATGCTGAAACTGGATTGACAGATTGTCATTGACTGGGACATATTCTGGAGTATGCCATTATTGTGTTGCAAACCATGGTGGGAGTTTTGGTAAAACAGATAATTCAACAACAACAACAAACCATGCTTACTTATGGGCCCATCAGATAAGATAGAAGCTATGTTCTACTTTGTTCAACAAGACTGATTTTTATGACCTTTGCATACATATGACTGGATCCCAAACTATGTGTCCCACAAAAGGAGTGGTGTACAACTGCTTAGCATATTAAGCTGCTTATCCTCACACTCTGTGGAGTTCCAAAGCCACAGATGGGTACAACTCTAAGCCAGAAATAT
Organism: Rattus rattus; assembly: GCF_011064425.1. Taxonomy (NCBI): domain Eukaryota; kingdom Metazoa; phylum Chordata; class Mammalia; order Rodentia; family Muridae; genus Rattus; species Rattus rattus. The sequence continues at coordinate 121,806,084 of NC_046159.1, forward strand.
TTGTTAAAAAAAAAAGTCATGCCCTCACAGTTAGGAAGGATATTGCTCCAAGTTTAGTGATGTGCTACTGAAGTGAGCACAGGTAGGCAATATTTATGATAGCAAATAGGACTTTGGAGAGGTAGGAAGTAGGACCAAAGTAGAAGATTGAAAGATGCTTCATTGAAGACTCCATAAAACTTCAAAACAACACTTTCTTTTAAATATATTTAATCTCCTTGTCTCAAGCTTAGAAATAGTATCACCATGTGAACCTTAGAGAGAAAACTTCTTGAATAACTTGAGCCTGTGTTGCACAGAGGAGGCCCTGGTCTTTTAGGGCACAAAAAGAAGACAAATACTGGGTATCAAGTCAGGAGAAGGCAAGGCATGGAGAAAGTGGAGAATAAGTCTGGTGCAGAGTGTGAGAAAAGATAAGAAGTGACTGATGTTAACTTACATTCATGGCAAGGACCTGGTAGTTTTAATAAATGTAGAGACATTGAAGAATTCTCCTAAACAGATTATCACATGATACACATCATTCCTATGTGACATGTAGACAAGATAAAAGTTTGAAGAAAAGAAGACCTACTCAAAGGCCATTGAAAGTAAGACAGAGAGAGGGGCTAAGTGTTGTTAAGTATTGTTGAGAATATTAGTTTAGCTTTTTGTTAACTGTTCCTTAATTCTCTTTTGTAAACGTATTTTGATGTTTTTTCTGTCAGGAATGAGTCACTCACTATACCCTTCATTTATGCCTGACAACCTTGAGGTACAATCTCCTTAAAGAGAGCTGTGCTCCAGCTGCAAGGGACACTGGCACCATGTATGCTGAAAACATGAGTCCTTCAGGAGGACACAGCTTATAACAACGCCACTAATCTTCATTCCAGGCAAGAAAAGTCTTGGGGACCTATAAAGGACCCATCCTGAAATACTCAAAGCTTTTCAAAGAATATCTTCTATCATGTTGAAAAGAGGAAGTAATAAAAAGCTTGGATAATATGTGGGACATAGACTTATACTTAGCACTTACTGGTTTCGATAAAATAGGAAGTTGGCCTATGATTGATGCAAGTTGCAATCATATTGCCATACTATACCCTCCTACTGTCTACATATGTGGGCCATTCAACCTTTGATTCTAATGCAGACACTTTTCTTGTGCACGCTGAGGTTCTTGCACATCTCTTTAGCGTTCTTCTCATTGCTTCTCTGTGACTTTTAACATTGGTGGAATAGCTGAGACAGTAACACACACACACACACACACACACACACACACACACACACACACACACACACAAACACCATGGCAGAGCAGCCATGATAAAGAGGTGACAGCAGAAGCATCAACAGTGGCTACAGCAGCCCTAGTAGCAAGAGAGAAGATGCAGAGTTCCAGAAGGTAGGCAGATGTAGTGGGGAAATAGAGGCAAGGAAGGGTTGGGAGTTTAGAGAAAGTAAAAGAAGAGAGAACACCATGACTGCAGAAGGCAGAAGTCTATTTTGCTGAAGACAAGAGACTGCAGACCTTCTCCCTGGAAGAGGTCCAGGAGCTGACAAGCCTTAAAAGCCCAGCGCCCAGACACACAGGGCTTAGGAGCCATGAATAGCACTAGCTGTTGCCAGCTGCCGCTGACATCTAAAGATTTCATTAGCTATTATGTGCTGGGCCACTGGCAAAGGCAAGAGTAAGAAACATTCACCATGAACACTTCATACTGTATGTTGCTGGCTTCTAAAGCATGGATTCATGAATTTCTAGTTCCCAGAGTTTGATAATATAAACCTGAGTCCCTCAGCTCAGGAAGCCTTGGCAACCAATGGCTACATTAGAAGGGCTACTTTCTATCCATGATATCAGAGAACCCCAACCTGTTCAAGAGTAACAGAAAGATTGGGTAATATTGTGTGTCAATATTAGGATATTTTCATGAAGTGTTGGATTCTATCTCCAGCATATGCAAAGAAAGAAAAAGTCAGGGAGGGAGAGAGGGAATGGAAGTAGAAATCTACTATAATTAACCATGGCTGGTATGAGTCTGCCATCTGGCCAGGGAGATTTGATAGAGTAGAGGTTATAGACTAGAGAGGATGTGAGAAGACACAATGGACAGGACTTATGCTTAAGTAAATGGAGGAAGAGTGGATAGCACAAACAGACTTTTATAATGAAACCTTCATTGATGCAAACACTATCTATTCCAACATGTGATTCACTAGAAGTCCAAACAGTGGAGATCAGTGGGTTAAAAAAAATGTGACCAGAGAATCAGTTCGAACTTGTGACCCTGCAGCTTGGCTCTGCAGGGGTGCCTCCATTTTCTCTCTGCCAGGGGTCATTATCTAACACCCATTAGAGATATCTCTGCTTCTCTACCAGCCTTCTGCCTCTGCTCATTAAGGGTTCTAGAGATTCCTGAACTCTGAGACAGCCTACATATCTTTTCATAACATCACCACCACCCAACATGTGCAGCACACATGGACACACACACACACACACACACACACACACACACACACACACAGAAGAGAGAGAGAGAGAGAGAGAGAGAGAGAGAAGGAGACAAAGACAGACAGACAGACAGAGGGAGACACAGAGAGAGACAGAGAGACAGAGAGGCAGACAGATGGACAGAGAGACAGACAGACAGATAGACAGACAGAGACAAACAGAGACAAAGACAGACAGAAAGAGACACAGAGAGAATATGATGTACCATGGCGATTTAATACCAACAATTGAGATTGAAATAAAAGAAATCATGTTAGCCAATAGCTAACAGACAGGAAATTGGGGCTAATTGGCAAGTTGCAACCCATGAACTTATGAAGTTATTGCTACTTAATAACTTACAACATTGTAGAAAGACACAAACATGTCTGTATTTTTCTGTGTGTGCAGGATAGACTGCCTGTGGTGAAGCTAATTGAATTGCAAGTTTTAACTTTCATAGACTGACTAAATGGCAACAGCAGCATTTACCCCCATTGTAAAGCTCTACTGTTGTAGCTGTGAGGAACTAACAGCCTGAGGAGAACTGATACTTCTTTCTCATTTACTGAGAAGAAATTAAACAGAAAGTTGCTGTAACCCTGACCATACAGGTAAAGGGTAGGGGACGTGTTGTATAGCAGAAGTCATGTAGAGGAATACTGAGACTATGCTTGAACCGTTCATCTAAACTTCTCTGCTCTGAATGCATCTCGGGCATCCTACGTTTATTCTTAGACACCTCAGTTATCCGTTTCCCAAGTACAGGAGAGATTAGAAGTGAATTAGAGGCAGACATTTGGGATTACAAACAGATTTGATAATTGACAACTTGGTGGCAATGAAAAAGCATAAAAATAGAAAGTTAAAATGCAGGATTGTGCTCTGCATATGCAAGAAGAGACAGATGAAATCGTGGACTTCTGTTGTCAAAGAGAGATTAAATTACGCATTTCAAAAACTGGAACATAGCTATTTTTTTCTTCTAGGAAGATTATCATCAGAATTTGTTAAGATAAATGTGGTCTAGGTAATCAAAGAGTTTCACTTCTTGGACAATATTAAACTTCCACAAGTTTCCTTCACCCATACTTTCTGACTTTAAGCCTGAGAGGGAAGTCACAAGAGACCATGGAAATGAGCATCTCCAAGATGTGCGCTCTCAGAATGCTCTCCCATTTGCTGTTGACCACAGTACTGCTTCTCCTACCATCAGCCATGTCATTTTCATACAACAATTCTTGCTTTTCCTTCACTTCTGTAGTGAGGAGGAGACCTACAAATGGTGAAGTCTGATTTACAAAAACAGAACATAGAATGGCCAAAAACCCCACCAAAAGAGTTTGAAGGAGGAGGGAAGAACCAGGAAGTAAAAACAAAGGCAGTAGTTAGTCTGCTTCTTGATGAACCAGAATCTTTGTATTTTACTTTCTGAGCTTAGGAACTGTACCAAGTTCTTTGTAAAACCTTTGTGTCAGAGGAATTGACATTGGATAGCTGCAAACATTTTGCTTTTCTTCTGCCTGTAACTATGACTAGCTACCATTAACTTCTGTCACAATGACATACTGAACATACTTATGTAGATTGTGCCATATAGCCTATGTTAGCAGTAGATACACTGCCTAGATTTGTATGATGTTCAAACAAAGACAAAGCTGTTTACTGTCGTAGTTCTTGGAATTCATCTCTTGTTTAAAAAAAAGTAACTAAGCAAAGGGATAACTTTGTCACACAAGACAACAAGAGGCTAGAAATGAATAAAGAAGAGGGATTTTGTATCCCATTGAGTTTAACTTGGAACCAATGGTGTTACAATTTCAAGATGGTGAGTAGAATACTCACAAAGAAATAGCTATTGAGTGTGTATAAAAGCAACGAGAAACACAGTTAGCTTTTTCACTAGATAAAATCAACTAAGTACTAAGTGGGTCAGTGAAGCATGGTACAGTGACCAAACACAGGCAAGGCAAGCAGTACAGGTGTGAGGTAGAACGAAGCACAATGATACTTATGCGTGAAATATCCTGCTAAAACAATCACTGTGTGCACTGCTAAAAATATAATAAAAACTTGAGTGAAAGAAAATATAAGTCAAAACAAAAGTGAGCTCTGACTTATTATTAATTAATTTGAATATAAACAGATTAAAAAACCCAATCATAGAAAAGAAATTAATGGGATGAATAACAGACTATCGACTCTGGTGTTTTTGATCCAGAGCCACAAATAGACTGGCAGTAATAGGATGGAAAAAAATGTCTATGCAGATACAGTAAATGAAAGAAATCAAGGGTCAAAGAAGGCCACTGTATATTAATAGCATATATGGTATGCATTTTAATGGTTATATGATAATAAATATTTACATCATATTTACATACATATGTATATCAATCTGCTGGTAAACCATCAAAATATATGAAAAGAAGTGATAAGGTGATGTAGTCTACTAGTGGAAAGAAGGGCCAGACAAATATAAGCAATAGAACTTCACAGAACTCTGAATTAGTTCTAGCTTTACACAGCTCACTGCCCAACAACAGGCAGTGTAGTCCATTCTATATTGCTAACAAGGCAAAGCAAGCGCTTAGCTTTCTCTCTCTACATTGAGTGTAACAGTCACTAAGTTTTTAACTCAGTGTCTTAGTTAAGGTTTTACTGCTGTGAACAGACAACATGACCAAGGCAATTCTTATAAAGAAAACGTTTATTGGGACTGGCTTACAGGTTCAAAGGTTCAGTCTAATACCATCAAGGTGAGAGCTTGGCAGCATCCAGGCAGGCTTGGTGCAGGAGGAGCTGAGGGCTCTACATCTTGTTCTGAAGGCAAACAGAAGACTTACTTCTGGGGCAGCTAGGATGAGGGTCTTAAAACTCATGCCTACAATGACACACCTACTCCAGAGGGTCACACCTTCTAATAGTGCCACTCCCTGGGCCAACCATATTCAAACCACCACACTCAGACTTTAAACTATAGTTTTTATTATGTTGAGGTAGTTTTCTTTTCCCTATTTGTTGAGTATTTTTTACAACGAAAGGGTGTTGTATTTCATCCAACACTGTATCTGTGTAGATCAAGATAATTATCTTGGTGTTTCCCTTCTCCTCGTCAATGTGATTGGTTTGTCTTGTTTCTATGATCCTTACGTTACAGAAATAAAGAGTGCTTTGTCCTCATGTGGACTATAAAGTTCTGGTGGCTTCCACTAGCTCAGATTTTGTTGGGAAAACTAAAGCAGTATGCAGAAGAGTTTCCCCTCTTGCCTCTGCTTTACCTTTTTATCATGATAATGCTGACCTAATACATTCCATTAAAAAGTGCCATTTTCTCTTCAACTTACGGGGGAATTTAAAAACAGCTGTTGTTGAATCTTCCGTAAATGTTTGATAGAATTAGTCCATGAGGAGATGGAGAGATGGCTCAGTGGTTAAAAGCACTTGCTGCTGTTCTGCTGCTGTAACTCTGTATCCAGGAGGTCTCATGACCTCTTCTGGTTTCTGTGGACCTCTGCACACACACAGCACACACTGAGCGATGCATGTACATAAAAATCAATTTTTGTTGGGAGGGCAAAAAAAAAGAATTGCTTGGTACAAGCATCATGTCCAGCAGTTTTTTTGGTTTTTTGTTTTGTTTTGTTTTTGTTGGCTTGTTCTTTTTTTTGCCAGTGGATATTTTAACATTGAAACACTTGTCTAACGTTGTGGGACTACTCAGATTCTCTGCTTCATGAATTAATCTGGGTAGATTTTTATTTCTAGGATATCTTTTATTTTATTAGATTATCTAATATTATAGTATAACTATTCCTACCATGTATTTAATTGTTTCTGTAAAAATCAGTATTAATGTAAATGCCTCATTTATGATGTATATGACTTGTGGTCTTTTCTTTTTCTCTTATTCGTCTAGCTAAATATTTGTCAATTTTGTTACTCTTTTCAAAGAATCCACTTTCTATTTTGCTGCCCTTTCTCTACTGTTTTTCTGTTTTTATTTCATTTATCTCTTTGTCATTTATTATTTGTCATTTCCTGTCTTCGCTAGTTCCAGCATTGATTTACTTTTGGTTTTCTGTTTTTTTCATGTCCGATTGCTGGTCTAAACTATTCTTTTGTTTTGTTTATGTGTAAGCAAATAAAACTGTAAATTCCTTTCTGAACACTGCTTCCATACTGACTTGTAATTGCTTTTGCGATCAACTCTAAGTATTTGTTTCAATTTCTGTTTAATTACGTCTCTGAACTATTTACTAAGTATTAATTTCCACAGTTTTACACATTTTTCTAGTTTATGGATTTTTTAATAATGTTGGAATCATTAGGTATTTACTTTCCATTTGATTTTAAAATTTATTGAGAATCTATAGACCAATCACCTGTAGTATTTGGTATAACTATTAATACTTTGCAGGGCAGACTAGAATGTCTTTTCGCAAGATCACAAAGAATAATAAATTATCAAAGGATTTGCCATCATATTCTGGCTAAGAGTTCCAATGCTTTCTTTTTTTCAATCTTAGGAATTAAACCTGGAGTCTCACAAACGCTATGCAAGTGACCTGGCATTGAGCTATTTCCAAAATTCCAAATGTATTTGTTCCAAACAGAAAGAAGGCAGAATGTTCTTCTTTTCCAGCTTAATATAGTTCTAAAAATTATGTCTGGATCTTTGGTCAATACAGGGAAATAGAAAATATAGAAATTCAATAGGGGAAATTTGTTTACAGATAATATTATCATATATGTAAACAGCTCTAATCTACATACACACACACATGCACGCACACACACAAGTAAACACATTTATGAATTCACCAAAGTTGTTAAAACTAAACACAAAATATTATGAATTTTATGATCCCATAGCGATCAAGCTAAAAGAGAAATTATAAAGACAATGTCACTTAAAGTGTCATAAAACACACTAGAATGTTTAAGAGTTAACTTAGCCAAGGAGAAGAATGCCTAGTAAAAACCGTAAGACCAAGAATGGAGAGTGTGCATAGACAACTGGAAGCACACAAGTAAGAGAAAGCTTCATAAGGTTAAAATGTCAGTACTACCCAAAGCATATACAGATTTAATGCATTTACTACCAAAATACTTACACATATTATAAGATGTTTTTTACAGAAAAATACTATTCAATCATACTTCTAATAAATGATACTGGGAAAGCTATATATCCACACTCAAAAGAATGGAGCTAAAGTATTACCTAACTACATAAAAGCAAACCCAAACTAGATAAACACCCTAAACGTATGATCCAAATCTTTAAAACCTAGAGAACATTAGAAAAAGCTTTATGAGGTTGTCAGTGACTTTTGGATCATATACTAAATAAAAAATCACAAAAGAAAAGACGGGGCAGATTATCTTCATGGAAATGCCTTTTTAAAGTGCCTCAAAATGCAGTTTCCACGAAGTAAAAGGGCAGTGTTCATAATGAAAAGAAGTAGCTGCAAAGGCTAATTCCAGGCACAAAGAGGGGCCATGAGTGATAAGATGAGAGCCATACCCAAGCTATGTGAATACACAGCTTGGGCTGAGCCCAGAGCATTTCCTTCTCTGTTCTAACCATTTGTAGGCCTAGGCCTGGAAGCTTTTAGCCTCTGTACAATCTATTCTTCCAAGCTTCTCTCAGCTTCTGACTAAATTGCTCTGCCTGATCTCATACTAATTTGGGCAATTTTTGTATGAATTATTTCATTTGTTTACATTTCAAATGATATCCCCTTTCCCGGTTACCCCTCCACAAACCCCCATCGCATATCGCTCTCCCCTCTTCCCCTCCCCTCTGCCTCTATAAGGGTACTCCTCTACCCACTTACCCACATCTGCCTCAATGCTCTAGCATTCCCCTACAATGGGGCCAAAAGCCTCCACAGGAACAAAGACCTCTCCACCCATTGATGTCAGATAAGGCCATCCTCTGCTCCCTATATGTATCTGGAGCCATGGCTCCCTCCATGTATACTCTTATGTTGGTGATTTAGAGCCTGGAAGCTCTGGGTGGTCCAGTTAATTGATATTGTTCTTCCTATGGGGTTGCAATCCCCTTCAGCTCCTTCAGTCCTTTCCCCTAGGTCTCATTCCAGTGGTTGGCTGTGAGTGTCTGCATCTGTATTGGCCAGGTGCTGGTAGAACCTTTCAGGGAACTGTCATACCAGGCTCCTGTCAGCAAGTGCTTCTTGGCATCAGCAGTAGTGTTTGGACTTGATGTTTACAGATGGGATGGATCCCTAGGTGGGGTGGTCTCTGGATGGCCTTTCTTTCAGTCTGTGTTCCATTTTTTTGTCCCTGTCTTTTCTTTGGACAGGAACATTTCTGTGTTAAAAATTTTTAGATATATGTGAGATGTCCCTCAACTGGGGGCTGTGCCTATCTTCTGAAGGTGGTCTCTACATGTTGTATCTCCCCTTTGTTGGTGTTTTTGCTAAAGTCATCATCATTGGGTTCTGGAACCTCTCACTTCCCTGGAGTCTGGGACTTTCTAGTGGCTACCCTCAGTTCCCCACCCCCTACTGCTACGTGCTTCTATTCTATTTCCTGACCACGTGTACTTCTCTCCTGTCCCTTCAAATGCCTAATCCTGCCTCTCCTTTTTTCCCTTCCCTGCCTCTCTCTCTCCCTCCCAGGTCTCTTCCTCACTCACTCTACCTCCTGTAATTATTTTATTTCCCATCCTATGTAGGATTGAAGCCTCGACACTTTGGTCTTCCTTCTGAGGATCATTTGGTTTGTGGGTTGTATCGTGGTGATTCTGAGCCCTTGGGCCAATATCCACTTATCAGTAAGTACGTCTACACAGAGAGCAAACCTTAGGACAGTAAGAGGTATGGGAGCCATATGTATACCTGAGTGGAAGTGGAAACAAACAACTGGTTAAACTTGACTAGTCAGAAAACATAAGAGTAAGTGTGTCAGTCATCATGTAAATAAAAGGAAGAATGGAAAACTAATAACACAAACCAGGCGAGGGTAAGTAGGACTGGGCAGAGCAAGGAGGTAACTTCGATTATCATTCCATTTTAAAATACTTTGTAATAATATTAAAAAGTAACTTGTTCTGGGTTTTGTTCACCATGTCTTCATTGTAGGATGCTGTTATCTAGTGACATTCTAGGGTGAACATAGCACCCCACTCACAAAGAAAACAATCTAAATTGCTTCAGGACTGATTATGCCACCTGATATTTCTCGTCTTTATAGGTGTTATGATGTTGGTAGCTATTTTACTACAGTTTTGTGGGACCGTTTGTCAATAGACTGCAACCTGGGGCTTGTGTAGCTCTTTTTCATCTTTGGATATTGGCATATCTCTTTGTCTGAGAATTTATTCTTAACATTTCAAGATCTTTGTGAATTTTGGTTCCTTAACTACAGTGCACACATATTTTACTTAAGTTTTCCAAGATTTATATGACAGTTTGGAACGGTTCCATTTGTGGAATTCTTCTTTCTCCAGTCCAATACTGATTACTAAGGGTGTGTGTGTGTGTGTGTGTGTGTGTGTGCACGTAAACGAGTGCTTGAATGGAACTTAAGCACACAAGCAGCTTTGGAAAATGGAAAAAACACATGTCTAAGAGGAAAAGGGAGATACTGCAAACAGGAAATGCTTGTGAATACTTGAGCTATAACCTTCTGTCCCCAAACTCTTGTTCACAATGAACAATATGTCATCTAAACCATGTACCACAGAAGAGACTGTTGAAGTAATAGATGCACAAGCTAAAGTAAGTGTTAGAAGAGGAGCAAAATGGCTCCCTTAGACAGAGAGAATTGCTGTTTCCAATGTGTGTGGTTGTGTTTTATGAAGCACCTTGTGATCTGAGCCTGGCGCCCTTGTATTTAACTGTGCTATAAAAAGTGTCTGCTGACTTAAGGCTAAGATAGCTTGTAATGAAGACTTTTAAATGAATATACCCACTGCACTCCTGAGACCTAATTAAACTTCTGTTCCTATACCGACCATCTGTTTAGACACTATATAATGTGACCGAGTGAGATAAATACAGGACAATAGATTAGGAAATGTAGCTTATCAAAATTATGTGAATTTGTTTCCTATATGAATATACAGGGGAGATTGGCCAGTCCTAGTCCATAAGCTCTCCCATCATGCTATTTGATTCCTCTCAGTTCAAGTTTTGAGCAAGGTATGGTTAGACAGGTCTATAACCACAGCCTTTGGAGGCTGGGGGAGAAGAACTGTAATTTTTGAGACCAGCTTGGATTTGCATAGTCAGCATCTTTCAAAAAACAAATAGACAGCAAAAACACCCCAAAGGTGTCTAGGAGTGGCGGCCATAGATGTTAGCATTGGAGCTAGTCCATAGACAGGTATTTTAGAGCACATATTTTTTCCCTACCAGCTTCAAAGTTCTACAATCACAAGAAAACTCAAGACTTCATTTGAACACATTTTCTTTTCTTTGCCAACAACTCCAGTTACAGAATATTTCCTTCCTCCTGGCTCACCCGACATAGGTATGAACATCTGAAGAGACTTGGACATATTTGGCTTTTCCCATACAGACATTTTGTTCACTAGAACAAGGTGACCTGCCAAGACCCAAGTGGACACAATGTGGTGACTCACTCACATATTTTTTTCCACATTTAGTTCTAAACACATTAAGTGCAAAGGCATTTGATAACTGTGATATTAACCACCGTGTTATCAGCTCATAGAGAGGCAGTCCCTCTTCCTTCCTCTCCTTCCTGCCCTCTCCCCCAAATCATGCAATCTTGGCCCAAGAGAAACAGTCCAGTCTTTTTAAAGATAAAATTTTCAGTTTGAATGTTGCCATTTAGTTTTGGAAAGTTTGGGATCTGGGGATGTCTAGCCAAATTGTTACTAAAATTCCTTCTTGACAATTACTCGTCAGGAACAAGAACTTTCTGAGGGTACCCAGCATACTCAAATGTAGTTTAACTTAAGCCTGAAATGATTGTTTTGATCTCAGTGACATGAAGGGATGTGTTAGGCTCTGGAACCAGCTTAGCATTTAGTTGACATGGGAAAATAATTACCATCAAAGAATGTGAGAAATCCAAGCTTATTTCTTCAATAGGGGCCTTCAGAAAAAGTGGACTTCCAATAACTATTGTAACAGAGTAGCACAATTATATTATTTGTTGTTTTCAAATTGCACAGACAATATTAATAATGCTATCTTTGCTATTCTAAATATGACTTATTTAAAAAAGCAGGATAAAAGTTGAAAGAAAAGGGGGAGAAAATAGTACCTATTTTCTATATTTAAAGTTTATTATTTTTATTGAAAAGTTCATACAACGTAATCTGGTTTGCTTTTCTGTTCTCCCAACTTTTCCAAGTTCCTCCCTATATCCCTCACTTGGTTTGATGCTGTTTCTTTCTCTCTTTAAAAAAACAAGCAACAAAACAAAACAAACAAGCAAAAAAAAAAGAACAACAACAACAAAAAAGAAAACAAAAAAGGAAACCAAAACATACAAGTAAAAAAACAAATAGACAAAAAGCGCCCAAAGTAATTTGAGAAAAAAAGTCTGCAAAACTACCCCTGAGTTCATTTTCATGTTGGCCATCAACTGCTGGAGTGAGGTTAATGTACTAAGAAGATCACTGAAGAAGGCTGATTTATCCTTTGCAAATGAGTACCAATTGTGATAGCTTCTTGGTTAGGGGTAGGAGCCTGTGTTCATCTCTCTCTCTTAGTACTGGGATCCAAACTGGCTTTAAGTGGTTCAGGCCTTGTACATGCTGCCCCTGTCTCTGAATTCATAGCTACATAAGGCTGTTTCTTTGAAGCCATTCATCCACTCTGGTTCTTACGGTATTTCCACTTTCTTCTCTGCATAGCTCCCTGAGCCTTGAAGGGAAGAGTTATTTGTGTAATCGTGTGTGTGTGTGTGTGTGTGTGTGTGTGTGTGTGTGTGTGTGTGTCTGTCTCTGTCTGTCTGTCTGTCTGTGTGGTACTTGCACAATCCAGGAGAGGGTATCAGATCCCCAGAAGTTGGAGTGACAATTGTGAGCCACCTGATGTGGTTCCTGGGAACCAAACTCAGTCTTTTGGAAGAGCAGCAGTGTGTTCTAAACCAGTGAGCCATTTCATTAGCCACTGAATAGTTTTCTGATGGAAATTCCTTTGAACCATGCTCATGATTGAAATAGCTAACAATATCTAATCGATATAAATTTCATAGGCTCACCCTGTACCTCTCCAATTGTCTTAGTAACTCAGTCCTAGGTTACAGAACTTATTTTCAATAGACCTGACTTGGTCTTGCAAAGAAGATTGTTACCTGGGTTGGGAATAGGGATGTAGCCTAGCATACAGGAAACCTTTTTTTTATCTTTTAGCACTTGTAAGAATGTCGTGTTTTCAGTGTCTCACTCTTGAAAGTCTAAGATATTGTCTTATGTGTAGATTTAATATATTAGAGATTCCTCACAATGAGACACCAAAATGTATTGGTTTGAATGAATTAATAATAAACTTTGATTCACCAATAAAGACGGGAATCAGAGGGCTTCCACTGCATGTTATATGACCAAGAGCAAGTTTAGACTTTAGTTCTGTGAGACTTCTCCCGCCCTATGTTTGTGTTTTCCATTCTCCTTCTCCGTCTATTGTGAGTCTGAGTCTGTAGGCTGCCTGAAGGCCATCTTGTGGATCTCTGTCTCTGTCTCTGTAAGCCTGTCCCTGTGTTTCTCTTAACAAATGGCTTTATTTATTGAACAGCACAGAAAACATCACATGGGAAAAGAGGGATACATTATAGAAAACTTTAATGGTATTTTATAATGGATTAAGTCTCGGGCTCCAACTGACCCAGATAACACGTATGATCAAGCAATACCCAAAAACTGTTTCCAGAGTTTATAGTAGATAGGCATTTTGTAAGGCTGATTTTAGCCTATTTTCAGTTTTCAGCAAATGATTGTCCTAACAGACATACGAGCATGCGTTAGTCTGTGCTGGAGCACTGTGGAGTACATAGCAAAGTTGTGGCTATCCATTAGCTTAGGTTATAGAAGTTGACTTCATGGAAAAGCCAAGGCAAGTAAGGTTGGCTGTTAATTGGATGTTGGGTGATTCTCCAGTGCAGGTTAAAGAAGCAGTTGAACACTCAATAGCATAATATAGTCTTAAGCATTGAGTGACCTCAAGGTATACTATTAAGTCTGTAAATCTAGTCAAAGTTCCGGCCTCTTACAATGTGCCATATTTTTTCTCATAATGTATTCCCACAGTTTTATCTTTGTCACACTGAGCACAACATTCTCTTCCACACTCTGATGGGTGTGAATTAACCACCGTGACTTCATCAACCTAAAGTTCTTTCACAACTCATCGTCTGCACGCATTCAAGAGCACAAAGGCATGGACTCGTGGTTAAGCCTTGCCAATGTGGTCCCCATGTTTACCTCCACAAACATATCTTTTAGGTAGAAGTAATTCCAGGGTTCTGCATCATCCCTTTCTCATCAATTTTATCTCAAGTAAGTTGATTAGTTGAGCTACAAATATGGCTGCTGTTCTAGGCAATCATTTTAAAGGGACTTATTTCATGCATTTGTGTCATTTGCCTTTGTGAAGGTTGGCTTTTCTGTCAACTTGACACACGCTGGCAGTCTATCATTGATGTCCCAGGCACCCCTCAGGGTTTGGTTTGCTTTCTAAGCTTTAATGACTACAACTCAAAGACACAGCTACAAAGCAAAAACCCATGAATACATAAGCAACTCCACCCTTTTGCAACAGTTTAAGATTTGCTTTATTGGCATGGGAGATGGGGAACCACTCTACCTCTTACATTTAGGAAGTGCAGTGACTGCTGCCTCAAGCCACCAAGAGTGGGGTGCAGACAGAATGAGTCTATGAAATGCACACAGAGGATTTGACTAAACTCTTACCAGACTTGACTATGTAATCCTGGGTATAGCTGATTTACACTCATTCCATTTTGCTACTTATGCATAAGACAAGACGTAGCAGAGGTTGTTAACGTGGCAGCCCTTGAAACATTAAGAGGCACTGGCCTCTGCATCTACGTCTCCCTGCACTTTTCCAAATGCAGTACAAAGGTCACAGTTTTGAGAAGGCTAGTGGAAAGTGGCAGCTGAATGTTAGGTGGAAACTGGCTCCCATGCTGTGGTGTAGTAGGAGGTATTGCTTCTTCCAAGAGAGGCTTGACTGGGGCTGAAAATTTATGTGCTTTGAAGCTTTATGGAGAAGCAAAACAAATTTCTTTTATCTTTGGCTTTAAGAGATAAAAAGCCATCTGCAAGCTTTCTAGCCCTGTGTGAGGCATGCCATGGTAGGCATCTTTCTAGGTTTTGTTTTCACAATTACCTGACAAATGCTATTTGCTATCTTCCTTCTGCTGTCATAGTAACGCCTCATTTCTCTTGATTGCATAGGCATATCGAATGCCAGCAGGATGAAGAAATATTATGACCATGTATTCGTTTAATTCAGTCTTACCAAGTAATTTTTAAATTAAATTTATTCAATTATTACCAAAAATTCACTAAGGAGAATATATTCTAGATGTACCCCAGCCCATAACTGTAGAAGACTTCTTCATTGGTTGCCTACTTAATAACCTTAGTTACGACACATGTACACTCTGGTTGACACCACAAGCTAATCCCCAGTGGATCTCAACTTCTGTTTACTATTCTTTCCTTAAATGTGGGCAGATTCTGTGGCTTGCAAAGAACCAATAAAATATAGAAAAGATGTGACATTTCAGACTTTCATATGACTTTGTCTTATCTGTATATGTGTGTGTGGGTGCACACCCTCTGTGAGTATGCATGTACTATGCATGTAAAGGTCAGGGCTCAAGTTCTGATATTTTCCTCTGTGTCTTCTTCTAACTTACTTTTGGGAGGACAGGGTATCTCATCAAATTTAGAGCTCACTCTTTTGGCTAGACTGGTTGACCAGTTAGTCCCGCATATCTGCCTCCCCAGCACAGAGGCTGTCGGAACAGCCACTATACCTGACTTTTATGTCAGGGCTGAGGATCTCAGCTCCAGTCTCATACTTGTGCAGCAAGTAATTAACTCACTGAGTCATCCTCCTAATGTCACTGTCTTAAGTGTACAAGACTTTAGGTTAGCACATCATAACTAGCGACTCTCTTACCGGTCTTGGCAAAGACAATCACCAGATTGTGTATGAATTCCGGTGACTAGGGTTAAGTGCCAAGTATCTGTACCAAAGACCTAAGGGTTTCCTTCAGTCAGCAATAAGTGAGAAATCAAGACCTTTGGCCATACTTCAACAAAGAAATTAATTCTTGAGAAAGAAAGATAATGTTATCTTCCCCAGTCAGTCTTCCAGATGAGACTGCAACCCAGGTTGACAGTTTGTTTGCAATCTGTGCTCCCACAGAGACCACGGTTGTCCTGCCCCAGATATAAATTTACAGATATAAACCTGCAGTATGATCTCAAGCCAGGAAAGGCAGAGCATTTTAAACTGCTGCATTTGTGGCAAAATGTGACCCCACACATAAAACAAATGTACAACCCTGAAGAGCATTATTTCTTTGTCATGTACATTCCTTATGGCACACAGATCATTCCTAGTAAAATTCATTATCATTTCCCAAGCAGTTACCAAATCCTGCATTTTTGCATCTTAGCCATTTCCTTTATGATTCTGTTCTTCCTTGTCTTATTCTGGTTAATTCTGTGACAATTTATCGTTTAGACTGCCACAAATCTTTTCCTTCCTACTCAAATTTCCCTTTGCAAGTAAAGAACTGTGAGGTACCTGCTATGGCCGCTTCATACAAGGAAGGGAGTTTGCTCTGAGCAGGCAGGCGTGGTCTGTGTGTACTAAGTGTGTGCCTTATGAATTGTTGAAAATACAGATCAGAATGTTGGATATTGAATTGAGAATAAGAAAAGCCTGACGAGGTTTGCTTCAGACGATGAAAGGGGTATAATAAACATTTCTTTTACTATATTAGTTTTCACAGTTCATCTCAGAATGGATTTGGGGTATGAAGAACGTGATCACAGTTCCTATTCAAGGTTCTCCTTTAACCTAAAAACCATCCTAGCTGAAGATCAAAAGAAAGATTGGCATTGAATGAAGTACTGATTTATACAGGATACCAAAAACACCAGATCAGGTAACCAGGCATGTTTCCTATCTTGATTCCCTGTCACATACCTCACCTTTAAGTTTAATTATTATCCCTCCTAACTGAGAGTTATCTGAGAGAAATCTTGTTGAGGAATTGACTGGATTGGATTGGCTTACAGGAAGATTTATGGAGAATTGCCTTGATTATTAATTGATGTAGGATGGCCCAGTCTACTGTGGGTGACACTATCCCTAGGCTCCTAGACCTGGGTTGAAGAAAAAAAAAGCTACGTAAGCATAAGCCTGTAGCAAACCAGAGAGTGAGGCAACCAGGAGTGTTCCTCCATGGTTCCTGTTTTCTGGTTCCTGCCTTGACTTCCCTCAGTGGTGGATTCTGACCTACAGAAAGTGTAAGCCAAATGAATCATTTCATCTCCAAGTTGTTTCTGGTTGGATCATTTTGTCTGAGCAACAGAATGTAAGTAGAACAATAATGAATTGGGGGGGAAATTTATTGCTGTTGTAAAACCATTGCAGTTTGCCATGCCCTTTCACCCTGACTAAAAATCTTAAACAGAAGTCAACCCCATGTGTTTCCAGTTAGCTTGCACTTGAAATATCCAAAAGTTTTGCAAGAACCATGAAAATCTAAAACCTTGCATGAAATCCTTCCTCTTCCTCCTTCTCCTCTTCCTCCTCCTCTTCTTCCTCCTTGTCTTTCTCCTCTCTCTCCCCAACCCATCTCTCTCTCTTATTGTTCTCTCTCTCTCTCTCTCTCTCTCTCTCTCTCTCTCTCATTGTATGTTAGAAAAGAGAGTTAGTGAGATAAGTGAGAACAGAGAATTTTGAGTTTGAATCAGGACCACAGGGAAACCTATCAAAACCGGATATTTTTATAAAATAATCTAAGTTGTGTGAAATCTGTTTTGCTAAATATTTCATGAATAGTACAGCATAAGGCTTCTTGTTGAAACTAATCTCTATGGTAGATAGTCACACGCTTCATAAACACAGCATCATTGTAATACTATGTTTTAAGTGACTTCTGCTTCATTTCAAGATTGTAATATGAATTGTTTGACTATATACTATCAAATATTAAAGAATATTTCCCTATCACATGCTCAAATGAACCAATGTTATTTTAACAAATATTATTACAAATAACAAGTAATATTCTCTATTGGAAAATGTTGAATATTAATGAGTGTATATGAAAATAAAAATTTGCAGTGCTTTTAGAATTTCAGACCTATTGCAAGTAAATTATTTTACATAGATGGACACACAAATTAGTGTTGATAGACGATGATCTCAAATTATTTTGTCCTATTTTTTGGCTGATTTCAACATCTCAAATCACAAACTAATAATGCCAGTGCACCTAGAGTTCAGGAAGTGGTCTCCCATGCTTCACTGACCCTATTTTAGCTTGTGCTTGGCCCAAACTTATCCTATAATATGTCATGCCTGAGCATGATAGATTGATTGCATGTATGTAAAATTATGAGATAGAATTGTCTCACAAAACTGAATGTTGGGTTACACACAGCCTCTGTTCATAGGTTGGAGCATCGCCAACATATTAATTGCCTCTTAACATGGAACAAAGGACCTCACCACCATCGAGGCATAATTAACTTGAAGTGAAATTCATGACTAACAGCACCCTAGGAATGGCTAGTGTTTTGTAGACTATTCTTGATTCCTCTGAGAAGCATGTTTATTTTGGGGTTTGAGCAGATGCATTTCTGCTGTTGAAAAGCACCTTGCCAAGAAGCTAGATTCTGAAATCTAGCCATTTTAATAAGAAAATCCAACTAGCAGTGTAAGTTATCGACCATCTGTCAGTGCTTTTATGGAGAAGATTATTGCCTGGAGTAGAAGGAAAGAGAATAATAAAATTAAAGGTGCCACCCAGTACTGAGATTCTATAAGTTCTCCAGATTTATTTATTTTGTGCAATGGATTGTAGTTTATTTTGGGGATGAGCTGTGTGTCACCATCCACATATTTGTGTCCTTTGAGCTGTAAAATAGGCTTCTCCAGGGTACCCCTCTAAGTAACACCTTTTCTAGCACTAATCTCCAGTGCCTGAAATGTAAGTAAAGGAAGTGGGAGGGGGCAATGGAGTGAAAGTGTTTCCCAAGAATGTTGTAAACAAAGATTAAGATAAAAGGCCACATAGAGAGAAGGCGTGACAATTTTAATTCTCCCTAAGCTGAAAATGATGGATATCAGGGTTTATGAAGTAAGAACATCAGAGAGCAGACACTGGACACCTCCAATTTACGTGTGGCCACAGCTTTGAGGGGAAAGGTAACCTACAAAAGAGAAGGTGGATAATGCTACTGTAATGCCCAAAACTTAACCTGGACGCCCAGGAACGAGATAAGTCCCTGTAATGCTGAGGTTATATTTCTTAGAAAATAAGAAAGCCTTGTGGCCTAATGGTTTGTCCTTATAAGGTACTGCAACACATGGATGGGATTACTCCAACTGGGAAATCCCTGGACAATGGGTCCTGGCCAAAGTCCATCTCTTGGTCAGTATTTAATATTTAATAAATACTTGGCTTAAACTTGATCCAAAATGTTGGAGTTGGTTTTTCCAGTGAATTGCAGGGTTAACAGTTACTATTTGCTTATCATTAGCCCATCTATTCTTGCACCTACACAGGGAGAAAGCTATTTCACTCACTTCACAGGTTTGCACTTGATAATCCCTATTCCCAATTGTAAGAGTACCACAAACAGTTGCACAGCTTCTGTCTCATTACGGACCCTGGAGTTGTTTCTATTAAGTAAAATGAGTAATACTTAGGTTTAGCTTTTACTCCTCCAGGGAACATAAAGATTTATGAAAGTTAAGAGTCAGTTTCAAATAACACAGAAGAAAACGCTAACCTTCGTAATAAATTTTAATCTTAATGAGTTAAGGTTAAAAATGTAATTCATTTTCCTTCTCATTTTCGTGTGCACTGGCGCGTGCGTGCGTGCGTGCGTGCGTGGGTGCGTGTGTGTGTGTGTGTGAGTGTGTGTGTGTAAGTTCAGCTGTGTGCTCACACATATATTAAGGTACATATGTGGGTGAGTGAATTCATATGGAGGCTAGCTGATGTCAGATGCTCTCTCTCTCTCTCTCTCTCTTCTCTCTCTCTCTCTCTCTCTCACACACACACACACACACACACACACACACACACACACACACACACACTAGAGACTTGTGAAGCTCATGGATTCTGCATGGTTTGTTGGCTGGTGAGCTAAGGGGATTTCCCTCTCCCCATTTACCAGGGCTGGAATTGTAGGAATGTGCTTCAGCATCTAGCTTTTCACATGGGTATTAGGGATTAAAACCCAGGTCCTCACACACGAAATGGCAAGCTCCTCACCAACTGAGCCTTCTCACAAGTCCCCATTTTGATTATTGAAACAGTTTTATTAGTACACTGCTCCTTGATTCAGATAGTAAACCTCAGGGAGCTTCCTCCTCCACTTCTCAGCATGGGAGAGCGACAAGCCCACAGGAAGTTGAGCATTTATGCAGAGCAGAGGATGTAACTAAGGTCTTCAGGGTTTATGTTAATCATGTTACTAATTGAGCTATCTTTTCAGCTTCTAAATGTATAATCTTTTTTCAAGTAATATTTCTATTCATTGATACAAGATAGACTATTGCTTAGTTAGAAAAAAAAATGAAGAATAGTATCTACCAGTTTCTCACGTACCTTAGTAGCTCTATCAGAAATAGGGGCAAACTGGCTTCTGTGATTTTCAATAGGCCATGTATGACCCTATTAGGAGATGTTTCAAAAGCGTTTCTTAGTATTTTGAACAAAATATTTGCTCCCTACTGAAAATAGTTTAATATCAAGTCCCAAAGGAATTCTGTCGGCCTCATAAAGTTGCTTTTAGAATTTTCGGCTTTTGGCCTTCCTCTTACAAATACTGGATACACAGTCTGTCTCCAAATTCAAATTGGAATATGTTGTATTTATCTTCTTAAAGGGACTTTTACCTAAGTCTTTCATTAGAGAATATTCTACTATATCAAAGCAGTCTTCCAATCTAACATTTTAGTAGCCATTCCTTACTCTGTGTTTTCTGTGCAGCTTAGTTTACCTTTCTGTGTGATCAGACCTCCACACGTCTTCTCCTTTCTTCACCAACTTGCTAGTCTGAGAGGTCTTGCACCCTGACGATTGCAAGCTTAGCCTCAGATTTCAGTTGTACAGTTCACCAGCTGCACAGCAAATCACTAACGCACTGCAGTGGTTCGGAACCCACCGGTTTATGATACAGGGTGATCACAGTAGCAACCCTCAAAGGAACCAGTGTGGTTAATGCTTGAGAAGGTAAGCATTCACCCTGCGCTCTAGTAGCACCAGCATGTGGACTGGGCATAGGAACTGTCAGCAACTCTATAAATGACTTATTTGGATAAATAAATTATTCCCACTAAGGAACTCTCTCTCTCTCTCTCTCTCTCTCTCTCTCTCTCTCTCTCTCTCTCTCTCTCTCTCTCCCTCCTTCCCTTCTCCCTCCCCTCAAATATTGACATTATTTTTTTTTTTTTTTTTGGTTCTTTTTTCAGAGCTGGGGACCAAACCTCTTGCGCTTCCCTAGGCAGCTCTCTCCACTGAGCTAAATCCCCAACCCCCTGACATTATTTTTTAAAGTTTATATACTTTATCATAAAAAAAAAAAAAAAAAGCTGGTAAATAAATAAAATAAAACTCACACCAAAATCAACCAGACCCAAAGTCTGTACAGCTCAATCAACTTCCACACAGCCCCAGTGGGTACTTGGAATGGAAGCTGAGAAACTTCACCCTAACTTTCATACTTTCTGTTTTTAACTCTGTCCTGGATGTTGGCTTTGGTGGTGAATAAGTGCATAATGACTACTGGCCACATATTTTTCTTAAAATAACACCCTGTTTTTACTTAATCGGACGGCTATTATGCAAGAAGTGATAGAGCCCAAATGTTAATTTGTGAGCAAGCTGCCGACGGGGAGGTCGTTATTTGGTAAGTGGCATTTGTGTTGATAGTAATCTATGTGTGTTCGATTCTAACGTAGATATAAGAGTGTATAGCCAGAGCTGATTTTTCTGTAGTATAATGTCAAGGGTGACCCCTAAAATTCACTGAATAAATGCATGATTATGGTATATTATGAACTTGGCCACTGCTTTCCATGTATTAACAATTTATTAAGGTAAGTTAATATAAGTAAAATGGACATTACAGTTAAGCATGTCTGACTTTTCTTGACCCTCTGACTAACTCAGAGATTTCATTCAGTGTTAATCAATGGATGTACACGAAAGACAAGAACAAATGAAGTAGGAACCCGCAGATTTTCAGTCATCCTGAGCCACTTCCGTCATCATTTAGCATATAGCATTATCTTTCTAAGTCACACCAAAAATCTGGCCTCCCTTTGTTCCCTCATCAGCCACTTCATTCTTTCATCCTCTTTTATACATCTAGACACTTCCTTTCCTAGGCTGTCCTCTTCTAACAATTGCATGAAGAATTTTCATGTGAAGACTACTCAGTCTACTATTTTGCCAAATTCCAAGTCATTCTTCACCATTGGCTCAACTAGTGCTGGGCCCTAATGCAGAGTCTGGCTTGTCTTTTTGACCACCAAGCAACCAAGCACTGGACTGCTGCAATTAGGTTCTCTCTCTCTCTCTCTCTTTCTCTCAGTCCTTGGGTCTTAAATATCTTTGTATACAGATGGCCCTAAATCTCCAACACTGACTTTCCATGAACTTTAGATATGCAAAGACAACTGCTAATATCTTATGTCTTCCTAAATAAATAAAAAAAAAAAGTAGAAAGGAACATCAAACTTACCTTGCCCATAATAGGACTTTCACATTTTTGGGTGGGATTTTTCTTCTTGTACCTCAGAAAATTGAATATATTCTGATCTCCTAGTCTACAGACAAAATTGATCACTTTGGGGTTAACCTCATATTCACTCTTTTATATTCTATATTTTTATCAATAATTACCATTCCTACTTCCTAGACATATACCAAAGTATTCCCTGCTGCCTTCATCATTATCACATGAGCAATGTCCCCTTTCACCTGGATTGTAGAAATAGATTCTATACTTATTTCTTTTTCTATATTTATTTCTATTGGCCTAAATAATACTAAGAGTCTTGCTATCTCTAATTAACTTTGTCACAGTCCTCTAATATTAAGTTGTCATATTGAGAAAGGAAACAGGCAAGCTATCAACGACTCACTACCAGGAAATACTTTGGGGAAAAAACAAAGTAGCATTTTGGTGGGAGCTTAGTGTGTAGATAAACGATGAGATTATAAGACTCTTTGGGTCTTGGCTTGCTTGCTGATTAAGAGGATCCAGAATGATGCTCAGTGAGACCTAATGGACTATGAGTAGATTAGGAGACGCTCCAGTCTCACTGATGGGAGCTGAGTAAGCTTATCTAGGCACATAGTATAAATGATATAACTTATTGTATTTCAGTGTTGGGAATCAAACCTAGGACCCCAAAACTACTGAACATGCCATACTCTACCACCATTGAGCAAAATCCACAGCCTGATGACACATCTTTATTTGTGCTCACACATGTTCATGTTCATGTTCATGTGAAGGTATGGGCTGTATGTCCACCTATGTTCATGTGGAGGTAAGACATTTAATCTTGGGTGTAGTTCCTTAGGAAATACCTGCCCTAATTTTTCAGAGAAAGTATCCAACTGGTTGTCTTGGAGATTGCTGATTAGTCTAGGCTGGCCCACCAAAAAGCCCCGAGGATCTAAATGTCTCTATCTCCCCAGGGCTGAGATCATGAGTGTAGAGTTATGTCTGACTTTTTAATGTGGGTTCTGGGATCCAGCTCAAGCCTTTGTGCTTCTATGAGAAGAATTATACAGACTGAGCCATTTCCACAGGCAGTGTACCTTTTTTTTTTTATTATTAACTTGAATATTTCTTATATACATTTCGAGTGTTATTCCCTTTCCCGGTTTCCGGGCAAACATCCCCCTCCCCTCTCCCCTTCCTTATGGGTGTTCCCCTCCCCACCCTCCCCCTATTGCCGCCCTCCCCCCAACTGTCTAGTTCACTGGGGGTTCAGTCTTAAACCCAGGGCTTCCCCTTCCACTGGTGCTTTACTAGGATATTCAATGCCATCAGAGTCCAGGGTTCCATGTATAGTCTTTAGGTAGTGGCTTAGTCCTGGAAGCTCTGGTTGCTTGGCATTGTTGTACATCCTCTTCAATCTCTTCCATTTTTCTCTGATTTTCAACAGGGGTCCTATTCTTTCAGTGGTTTGCTGCTGGCATTCATTTTTTGCTGTATTCTGGCTGTGTCTCTCAGGAGCTATCTACACTTCTGCACTTTTTGTTTCATCCATCTTGTCTAAAATATATGGGCCACATGGGGCAGGCTCTGAATGGGTGTCCCTTCAGTCTCTGTTTTAATCTTTGCCTCTCTCTTCCCTGCCAAGGGTTTCTTGTTCCCCTTTTAAAGAAGGAGTGAAGCATTCACATTTTGATCATCCGTCTTGAGTTTCATTTGTTCTAGGCATCTTGGGTAATTCAAGCATTTGGGCTAATAGCCACTTATCAATGAGTGCATACCATGTATGTCTTTCTGTGATTAGGTTAGCTCACTCAGGAAGCAGTGTACCTTTTATTGCACATTATCTTCAATTTCTATAAATGTTTTCATGCATATTTTGTTGAGTTAATCCCTCTTTAATATTTTTATTTTCTATTTTTTTACATTCATTTTACATAACTTTCCTACCTATAAAAATCATATGGTTAGCTCATTTAAGTCTAAATTGAGCTACTTTAAACTTTAAAACTTCTGATATTTCATCACAAAGCACCAGAATCTAAAACTAGGCATGTACACAATGAGGTTTTACTATAAAAGTTTGCCCAAGTCATTTGTTAGCTCTTAGGATGCTTGTGACTCCTTACAATCCTTTGGTATGTTCCTTACTTAGAGAGTACGGGGATCAGCAGCAACAGCCTTGTTTGGTGTTTGTCTATGGCATGTTTTCTTTTTACTCCCTGCCCAACCCCCAACTGTACTCCAGATATCCTTGTTGAGTTCCTGATCCCAGGGCATAGCATGTCACTAAGAAAGGTAACCAACAGACTTCCCTACTGTTGGTTGAAAACAGAATCCTTGACCAGATTAAAGAAGTTTACATCTGTCCTAAAACGCCAGAATGTGTGTTATCTAACATGAAGTGATGCAGAATTTGGCTAATATTTTTCTGTGCCCACACATTTAAAAAAATGAATGATTGCATTGATTTTTATCCTTTAAATTCATTTATTTTATTTGTATTATTCTTTTTAAAACACTTAAATTGATGTTTTATAGATTTTCTGCATTTAGATGGACTGCATTTATTCGTGATGTGCTACTCTTTTTATTCATTGTTAGATTCTATTTGCTAAACTTTTCACAGTAGTTCACCAAGTTCATCAATGGAGGCAGGGCTGTTCTAGTCTGGTTTACTCTGTCTGAGATTCCTAACACTCAACTGCTCCAACTCCTTCTCTCTGCCAAAAAAACTTGACTGCTCTAAATCCTAGAAGACAGACAGCTCATTTCTCATTTGCACAAATCTTTCTCTGCAGTTTTTCCTCTTTCTTCCATCCAAAATGTCCTCCCTGGTTCTCTCAGTAGACTCCATCATTGACTGTGTTGCCCTGTCCTGGAGTTTTCCCTTTGTGTCCTGCCTTCACAACAGACAATGTAATTAGTGGAAAGAACCGTGGTTTTCTTGCTGGGCACAGATTAGCACACATCTGTACTCTTAGCAGACAGAAGACCATGAGGAGAGGGTCTCAAGCAGTAAGAGACCTTGTTTCAGAACAATTATAGGACCATGTCTTTCTTACTAATGTAATGATACAAGGAAAGCATAGATTTTTATATAAGCGTGCCCACTGAATATACATTTTAATTATTTAAACACGCATATACACATTGTATACACACAGATTTATATTCATATTCTATATAGTCATATATTTATGTAAACACATATGTTTTATACACATAAACATCAGTCTTTTTTATCGGCCTGTGTTCATGTCTGGCTTCAACCTTCTGAGATTTAGAAAACACTTGGAAAATCTTTTCTGAGCCCAGAACTTAACTGCTGTGTAGAATGCCATGCTGACCTCCATGCCAGCCTCCTGTTCTCTAGGACTTGACTGCCTATTGTAGAGCAGGAGACTTGCTAAGTTTGTTGGGATGATTGTGCCATATGCACATTCGTGCACAACTGTCGTGTTCTCTTTCCTGTTTCTCTGCATCTCCTTTAGAATTTCCCTTTAAGAAAAGCAGGCCATATTCCTGGGCACATTTTAACACCACAATTAGTCATGGACGTGGTGATTCATCAGGCTGGCTTATAAAGCAAAGGCAGCCTTGCCCTTCCTAAGCATTGACTGTTGGCAACTCTTTTCCCTCCTCTGAATCAGACGTGTATTTGTTTGAGTAATCAAGAAAGAACTGTCTGTCTTGTGACCTTAGAGGTTGGTGAAAGGGAGCGACTGAGTGTTTTTGGCACAGGAAAGTTAGCAGGACAATGCAAATCTGTAAAGCAGTGAGCCTCTCTGCTTGGCTGCTTCCTCCGGGTAGACTTGAATGTCACACAAGCCTCTGATTGCCAGCAGGCTTTTTTCATCCTCGAAGAAAACTATTTTAATATAGGCAAAATGCATTTCAGATCTTATTTTAAAAGGTTTTCTCAAACGCTCTCTGTGCTCATTTGTTAAACGCTCTGTCTTCCATCAAGAGCAACAGGCCTTTACCAAATGAACGTTTTGAATCCTACTGTGATAATAGCGAGTGAGAGGAAGCTTAACAGCATGGGTACCACAGGGGAATAGCATACCCTATAACCCAGCTAAGGAATGAATGAATCAGACTGATGCAAATTAGGGGAGGCAATGGGATAGCATAGAGACGGTTGCTGATGCCATTTCAAAGACTGTGTGAAAGCTGACAACCAGGGAGTCCAAGGACTTTGAATGAGATGACAGCTCTGATGACAATAGAGCAAAGAGAATCTGCCAAAAGCAAAGGATTCACTTCACAATGGATTCTCTCCTTCTATTTGTCAGTTAACCAACGGGTATATAAAAGGTATCATTTGAGGAAGGTTCAAATGTTGAATTTTAAGTATGTATTGCTAGATTAGTTACATGATAGTGTCTCTCTTATTTGTACATACACACAGAGAGACACAAATGCACGTGTGCCCACACACATTAAACTTTTTATCATTAGCGCTATGTACAATGTCACGAAAAGATCAAATAGAGATACAACCTACAATCTAGAGAAACGTAGATGGAGATTCCTGTCACCACTTGGATTGATATCTTTTTAATTGGTGCCTTTCACTTTGAAATCTCTAGAACAAATCCACAACATTTTTCTCCCACCTAGGGGAGTCGGATTCACGGGTGGGTGTGAATTGATTATATATCCCTTTTCAAACCCTCTTGCTAAATGTAGCCTGGGGTCAGTTGTGTGTGGCACTTAGGAAGATGTCTCTCCAAAAGAAATTTACTGTGAGAGTAAAATCTCTCACAAACAAACAGCATAATGTGCTGTGAAATGTGGCCAGTATTGAACACCACACTATCAAATAGCCAATGAGTACTCTTACCATAGGGTGATATTGGATAACATACGTGGGTGAGCACTGATTTTGATTAAGTTCCTATACTAGACCAAGATGACCAGACTACACTGTAATAGAGTTACTCCTAATATATAATCAAAGCAAAGTTGAAAGAGAACCAATTTTTAAAACAATCAAGCAACCTGAGGGCTTTCTAGCATCCAATGAGAAGATCCCAGCCAATCATAGTATAGAACACTGCCCTCTTTTCCAACTCCAAAAGGAAAGCATTTCCTTCAGCATTTTCTGGGAAAGAAAAGGCTTCTTTCCTCTGCTCTGCTCAGCTCACTGGAGCCCCTCTTCATCTCCAGGAAGGATGATGCTAATTTTTAAGTTACCCATAAGAGCAAAAGACATTACACAACTAGACTTGAGAAATGAGAGATTAAGAGTTTTAAATAATTGAGTTCAGGAGTACTATTTGAATGGGTAATTTATTTAAAATTCCTCAAGGAAAATAAAACACAAATGACTAATATTCAGGGAATAGGAGTTAATGTTATAAAGGAGACAAAAATCTTTCTAGCTATCTCCCAACAGGGAGGATTTCCTTTGCCCAGGCCTTCTACGCTTATAAAGAGAACGTGTCAATTCCAGCTCTGACCACCCTGCCTTCCTCCTCCTGGAGACTCTATTCAGGCACCTCTGTGTCTGTGGGAACTTCCTCAGGGAAGGCTAGGTACACCTTGACTCTGTGGCTCTACCTTGAACCCACTGACCATTTCCTATGGTGAGGGGAGTGGAATGGGAGGTATATGTGGGAGATCAAAGTGGCTGACGATTGAAGGTCAAATTCTTCCTTTTAGAAGATGACTGGTTGAACTCACCTTCTGTACTTCAATAGCTTCTGAGTTCAGATAGGAAAGAGGATATTTATTTAAGGATCCTACTAAGATTCCAATGGCTGACTTAAACATAAAACTGGAACACTGAAAGAAATATGCCAAAAGATCCATTAAATAGATCCATTATATAAAAGCTGTCCTCTGGAGAAGATAAACTAACCCTTGTAAACTGTATATGTATGTGCATATCTTACAGTGTGTGTGTGTGTGTGTGTGTGTGTGTGTGTGTGAGAGAGAGAGAGAGAGAGAGAGAGAGAGAGAGAGAGACCTAGACACAACACAGAGGGAACACAGATCCACTGTAGAGAACTAGTAACTAGAACTCCCAGAAAGCCCAAAAGAAGAAACTTTGAATTATGTTCCTCCCACTCCTGCACACAGTGGGTATAAAGCAGAGGTTGTCTAGTTAGTTGTAGGAAAGTGTCAAGTTGCACAATGGTAGAGGCTTATGCCACACTGAAATGTACAAGAGGACCACGTGACTGTTCAAACAGTAAGCAAGTTCTAAGCTAAAATGAGCTGAGAAGAATGTGGCCCATTTCTAACTGTCTTTTGCTTAGTGATAATGGCATTTTCACATCACTAGCCTAGCAGATTTTCTGTTCCTATCATGCATCTGATGCCATGAGATCCTGAAACCCCACAAAAGACAGGGGTGATAAAGAAATATTCTGGAGGAAATTCTGATCAATTCCTGGAATTCCTGGCCATTTTCCTGCTTTTAATTCTATTAAGTTTATCCATAAAACATGCTTCCAAAATCCCAGTTTCTCTCTCTCTCTGTCTCTCTCTGTCTCTCTGTCTCTCTGTCTCTCTCTCTCTCTGTCTCTCTCTCTCTGTCTCTCTGTCTCTGTCTCTGTCTCTCTCTCTCTCTCTCTGTCTCTCTCTGTCTCTCTCTCTCTCTCTCTCTCTCTCTCTCTCTCTCTCTCTCTCTCTCTCTCTTCCCCTTGGCAAGCCCGAACTCAGTCCTTGAGTGTGTGTCATCCCTCTGCAAATACCTTCAATTCTTACGTGGCCCGATCTCTGAACTTTCTCCCATATGGTGACAAGAACCTAGGTAGAAATTTTAGTCTACTCTATCTCTAAGACACTCTAAGTCATCACCACTAGCAACAAAGCTGAACAGTGAAATAAGATGCCAGACTGTGAGTAATTGATTCCAGTATGTAAATAAGAACCAATCATTCCTCACCATGGGGAATGCAATGAGATATGCTTGAAAACTTTCCACCCAGTGACCCACAGAGGAAAGGTTCACTACCAGAATAAGAGTGTCTCCTTTCAGAGAACAGTAAGAAAGGAAGAGAGTAAATATAAGATCTAAAGGATACTGACACCCACATATTCATGTGCACCTGCACACACATGAACACACGCATGGACACATAAACAGTGTGGCATGTTCAAATTCTCCCATAGGTTTTATAGTAAGCATGAATCTTTCTCCTTCATCCCATAAAACTGACTAGTTCCAACTTGGACCTTCCTAAGACTCTCTACAACTCCTTAATTTCCCATTTTCAATAGTCTTACATGATCTCCTCTCAGTTTTGGAGTTGGTCAGTATTTAATTCCTTTATCTCTGTAGACAGACCCGTGTTTGAAAACTTTCTCTACAATATTGTACTTAGTCTAATCACTCCCGAACTTAGTTTTTCATGGGTAATACTTTATAAGCAGCGTGTACAATCCATCGGGTCGTTGGGAACTGGAACTAGGTAGATTCACATGCACAGTACCTTTGGCATATTAAAGTAAAGGGTGGTTATGATTAGTGAGCCAGTCCTTCTCATGCTCTAGCATAGTCACACCTCCTGCATTTCAAGTGCATGCTTGGGTCTGGTTTAGTGCAGGCCGTGAATGAGAGGTTCCATGTCCAATATCTTGTACACATCATGAAAGCCCATAAGTATTTGCCGAATCACCTCAAAGAGTAAGCTTATTCAGTTGCTTTATCACAGTGCATGCCTGTGGCTTCATTCTCGGACGTGACTTAGAATGAATGTTTTGCTTTAATCACAAGTTTGTTGCAAGCCTGCTTTCTTATCCTAGTGCAACTGGCCCATGACATGTGAAGGTTTCCAGAACTCTATTTGTATCTTTCTTCTATAGGGGGCTTGGATTAAGTGTACCAATTTAAGAGTTCTATGAAATCATTATCAGAACTTGTGGAAACCATCAGGTCATCTACAAAACATTACTTCATGCAGAGCATCTTCATGCCGACTTGCAGGGAATTTGTCCACTAGGGTGGGCGGATGCTCAGGAACCATTGTGTTATGTAATAGTGACAGGAAAGGCATGAAGCAATCCTGGGATGGTGACTGGTGACTGTGCATTTCAGAGCTTACCCATTGCGAGACCATGAAAAGTGATGGGTCCTCTCCAGAAAACTCTCTTGTGTGTCTTGGCCTTTTCTAGATGCCTTCTGAGAACAATTATTTTATTTTGGTGGAAACACATTTGTGAAGGCTGTGGTATTGCAATGGAGATGTGACAGGTGTTATCACTAGACACTCTTCAAGTCTAGGAAGCTTCTCACATGCAATCTTTGACCCACACAGATCCTGGAAAGCTCAGTATGAATTTCTACATCCCAGTTCATATATAAAGCAGTGTGAACTGATTCTACTGTTTAATGTTTAGTACTCAGATGAAAATCACAAATGCTATCAAAAGCAGCAAGCAATTAGACTCTTAAGGAAATTGAAACTTTCTATTATGTACTCAGCTTCCGTCTGAGAGTCTTGAGTATAAAACTATTACTAGATAACGCCATTTTCCAGCCCAAGTGAAGAGCAGGAGAATAATGAGTTAAGGCCTCAGCAGTGACTGGCAGGCTAAACAACAAAGCAAGCAGCCAGTACTCTAATCAGTAGAATGTGGTAGGGAATGCTTTTCAGTGCCCTAGAGATGCTACAGAATGATAATATACCCAGCATCCCCATCCCTATTGTACATCCAGAAGCAGGTATTTCCTGGATCATATGAAATGGACTTTGAAATTTCCAGGAATGGAACAGGAGAAGCTGAAAATTAAATGAAGACTTGTGTCCTCTGAGTCAACAAATTTAAAAGAAAATCAATTTAATTCAGGTGTCTTGTGCTCATATGAAAAATTGTTTGAGCAAGGGACAAATCTATCATCGGAAGCCTCTTTTCATGCCTGCCCACATCATCTCTCAATCTCTCCTGGCTGTCAGTGTGAACAGAGTTATATAATAGTATATGTAATACGTAGTTTCTACTACCCCGCTTTAAGCTCCAAGTAGACAGAGCTACCACTGGTTCCCTTGGATCTGCTGATGAAAGATACACACATATCTCATTTTAAACCTGTATTATGGTTCAGCAGCTGGGCTCTTTGAGTTCTTCCCATGGCTAGTGTGGTTCAATAGCTGGGCTTTTCTAGGTCTTCAGTGGCTAATGTGCTTTCTCCTTTACTCCTAGGTCAACACTCTAAATCTGCCCTTAGCTTAGTTGCATTTCTAATATCCAGCCTGAGGAAGTGCCAATAGCCACTCCACATGGGTGGTGACTCTCTCTTCCTCCAAAGTAAGGCAAATTCCCTTTCCTCCTCCTGAGTCTCCTAGCATGTCTGTGGGAGCCTGGAAGTCCCACTTCTTTTGCTCAGTGCTGCTGGTATCATTATTGTTTGATCAAGAACCAATTGGGGAACAAGACCATTGACATTCACAGGCAGATTCCCAACCAAAGCATCAGAATCACCCCGTACAAGTATATGTGGGAATTTACTCTGGAAGCAAGAGACAGAATATTAGATGAAGCAAAGTATCTCAATTTAAAACACTTATCAGAAGTTCTCTACTCAGGATCTCAATGCAAACATTTACATATGATATTAATTATAACTTGAGTCACCTAGGACCTACATTCTAAATTAAAAGGCCATAACCCAGCTCCTCACTATAATGCAGATGTCACAAATTGTATACAACATATCGTTAGTCAGAGAAAAATATGGGCAATTTTGCCTATATTTTTTTCTTTCATTACCATACGCTCATTTATAAATTTTCTCCACACATACTGCCACCATGCCCATTTCCCTAGTATTCCATGTGGGAAGGGTTGGTTGCAGCTAACCTTCATTCATACATTATAATTCATATAAATTCATAACTTACAGATTAGTGAGACAGGACTGTTATAAAACTCGAGCTAGAATGAGTATTGCTGGGGAATCCTCACTTAGAAGCAGCTGTGATGACTACCAAGATAGAAAAATCATCTCACTCAAGAAAAAGATGTGTGTTCTGGTGTTTTAGTTATGTGATAAACAGCTACACCAGAATGGACCAAAAAAAACTATTTGGAAACTTAAATACAAAAAAGTTAATTGCTCACTCACATATTTATTCTCTTTAAAAATTTTTCTCTCTCTGTACCCGAGTGAGTGTGCATGCATGCGTGTGCGCGGGTGTTCTAACCTGTGTTTGTGGCTGACTTATATGTGCAGCATACCTTTTCAATGCTTTAGTAACCCATAGCTGTGTTTTTGAGACTTGTTTCAGTAGAACTTGAAAGATATGGAGTCAAAAGTTTAAAAGTTGTTAGGTCAGGGGGCTGGAGAAGGTGCTCTTAACCTCTAGGTGCTCTTAACTGAGAGGTTAAGAGCACTGACTGCTCTTCCACAGGTCCTGAGCTCAATTCCCAGCAACCACATGGTGGCTCACAACCATCTATAATGGGATCCGATGCCTTCTTCTGCTGTGTCTGTGGAGGGCTCTCGTGTACTCATACAAACAAACAAACAAATAAATAAATAAATAAATCTTTTTTTTTTACAAAGTTGTTAGGTCAATTTAAAACATTACTTTGGGAAAAGATATAGTGTCTAGAGTCTTTCCTCTATTTCTGTATAGATTTGTTCTCATTTGAGATTGTGACTCAAATCTGCGAAATTTCTTCATAAATCAAAAGATAAAATGGGGCTAGCAGAAAAGGAAGCTATATTGTATCCCTTCCTAAATTGGGACAGCTTTTGAAAAAAAAAAGGTGGATTAGAACGGTTTTGAAGCTGACAGCATGAGAAATAGCCATTGGAATTACAAGCTCCTCTATGCAGGTTCAATTTGGTTTTTAAATTTTATTTCTATTGGCACTTATTTTCTTAGAATTTATTATAAAAATATCAGTTTATCTTAGCATTTCTGTATGGAAGCAACAGAAAGGACTTTGTTTATCCTGTAGCCAGATGTAAAAAGTTGGGAGTTAGTGGTGTCAGTAGCAATCTGTAAACTAGCTGTCTAAGAGGGTGGAA
This sequence comes from Rattus rattus, assembly GCF_011064425.1. Classification (NCBI taxonomy): domain Eukaryota; kingdom Metazoa; phylum Chordata; class Mammalia; order Rodentia; family Muridae; genus Rattus; species Rattus rattus. The sequence continues at coordinate 121,839,531 of NC_046159.1, forward strand.
GCCCTGAGCAGAAGATGGAGGCTTATGTAACTGAGTGCCCTCTGGAGCTCGCTTCTGCTCAGACCTTGGAAGGAATCACTTTGTTTTAATTAGAGAAGCCAACTCCTATAAAAGGAGATGACTTTAATTAATGTTTGTCAGAAAGTATCCAGATACTGTGTATAAAAGGTAAGCCTGAACATTGCTGGTGAGTCATGGTCAGGCCACAAAACCAGATCAAACACGCAGGGAGCCAGCCAGTCAGTGGGATGTTCAAATTGACTGAACATGTGGCTGCACCAAAGAAAAGTCTTGTTGAACCTGTGAGCAAGCTTGGTGAGGTTTTGCAAAACAAAGATACAGGGAATGACACTCAAAACCAAAACTAGCACTCACCGTGTGTTCCAGCCACCTGTGTGTCTCCTATCGCTCCTAACTACACCCATCCTCCAAACATCTCCTGTCCCTCCATTCACAGCCATAGCCCCAACATTCAGGTCACCAGGGTTGTCATCACGCAATATGAAACGTCATATTAATTTTGACTCTTTCAAGCTGTATGTGAAAGAAACAACATATGATATGTTCTTATGAGTCTGCCTCCTTCAACTCAATGTAATTTGTGAAATTTGTCCATAATGCTGCTTGCCGTTACAATCAATTATTTTAAGAAATAATGTTTTGAAATGTTCAGTACTGGACAGGGTATCCTACTGGGTGATGCTCCTTTGAGTTCTCTGCAGTCTGGCCCATTCCAAAATATGCTACCACCAATGCTCCTGTGTGTTTTGATGAAGATGCGAACACATTTCTGTTAAGGGTAGGACTTGTTTGGTCGTTGAGTATATAGAAGTTAAGCTTCAGTAGGAATTTTATTTTTAATTTCCAAATTTTATATTTCAAACCTGATATATGAACATATAGATTCTCTCAGATTGCAAAAGGAAAGGCAGTTGGGTATTTTCCCAAATGACAGTATGATGCTCTCTATGCTCAAAATGCTTCTTAATAGAGTTAGTTTTATATACTTCATCTGTTATGGGCAGTTTAACCTATTTTTCAGTGTCTTTTGATTTATATAACCTTTGGTAGTTTTAATCACCATAAGGTGACATATGGGTGACTACATTTTTAATAGACATAAAAACTGACCTTAAAAAGCCTCCTCTAATTCTTTAATAATCTGGAGTTCTCTTTCATTAACTAGACTCATGCAGTGTAGGTAGGCTGCCTAGGCAGTAGGTATATGGTTGTTTGACCCAATTTTATAGAATAGTAAATGTGTATATTTGAGTTTTGTGCTTGCCAAGAGGGATGGCTTTTGTGCATTCCTAGACTTTCTTCTCTGGGGACTTTTACTCCTGTTCATTGCTAGCACTCACTGGCTATGATATTGACTTGCCACCCAGATTCGCCATACATTGTGTTAGCAGTTATTATCCAGGCATCATTCCAATTGTATGACAAATGCAATTAGGGCAAAATATAGACCTTGTATATTTCTGTGTCTCCTACATCACTTGCCACCCATAGTAAACTTTCTGTAATGTTTGCTCTACTCTTACTTTAAAGAGAAGACAACTGCATCTGAAGTCTTCACGTTATTATCACATATAATTAATGGTTTTACTAGCAGTTGTATCATCCATTCCATAATACTGAATTAAGGTAACAGAATATGGGGGTAAGAGAATATGGGGCAGTGGAATTGCAACCTAGAGGTAAAAAAATGTTTTGGGTCTGACATCAGAATTGATGTGAGGGGAAAAATGTGTGAGTTCAAAATCTCACCGTCTCTTGCTAGGCATCAGTAAACTTTTATTCCAGTTGCAATAGCTCAGTTAGAGCCCAACTCTCCAGACTTACTAAGATAAGAGCAATGCAAGACTTAAACATACAACTAAGAAAATCACACAGGCTTCTTAAAGGAAATGTGTGGGGCTCCCAAGGAGCCACATCCACCTTTACAATTAATCTTGGTGCTATGATAAATTGCAATCTCATCTTGACTGAGTCACTGATGGTCACAAGTCATTTCAAAGTCTGTGAACTTTTATGTAAGATGGCATTTCTCTTAAAATCCAATTCTATGACTAAAGTAAATATTAACAGCAGCCCTCAGACTTTTAAAAGGATGTGCTCATTTCTTAGATTTTTAAAAGAAGAACATTATTTTCTTTCATTTCACTGTAGAGATGGAGAGCACTGATAACTCTTAATGTTAAGAATAGAAGATAGATTTACATTAAAGCAAATTTAATCTTGAATACATGGAGGGATACACCCATGGTTCTGCTGGCTTCCCGCCTTTTCAGGAACTTCCAATGAGATACATGAGCTAATAAAAAGATTCTGAGAAGAAAATCTTTACCTTTGTTTTGGTCTTGCTGCAGATCTAAGGGGTCTATGTGCCTCATGGTTATGGTTAAATAAATATTATGGAAGGGCTCTGTTCTGGACTGAGCTCCTATAGTGTATGCCAACAAGCCAGACTGAAAGGAGTCACTCGTGATAACTGTCACATCAAACCAAAACCTTAAGGAAGCAGGTAGATGCCAAGATAGGGTTTCCCAGAAAACTAGAAATTACAGTATGATAAAGAAGTGATCACTGATTTTACCTTTACAAAAAAAGCCTCATGAGATACCTGACACCATTTGATATTTTTATACTGTACTTTTCAGTGCTTTCATAGTCCATGTATACTGTTCATTTATTGGCCAATATACTTCTTCATTCTATTGTGTAGAACAGAGACTACCATAACTAATTAGTCTTCAATAAGCTTATGGTTGGACTGAATTGGTAAGGTGTTTGCTATGAATCCACTCCCTGTGTAAAAAATGAAAACTAACAAATAAGAAAGAAAAAAATAACAGACGCAGTGCACTGACAAGCTCCTGTAGTCTCGTGCTGTGGGGGAGGGGGTGTGAATACAGAAAGATCCCAGGTTTAGCTAAATAACTGAGCTCCATGTACTGTGAGAGACCTTATCTCAAAAAAATATAAGGTAGAAAGTGATCAAGTAAGAAATACAGCATTTCTCCCTGGCTTTCACAGACACCCAATATGCAAACATGCACACAAACATGAACACAGCTGCTATTTCTGTGAATTGGAAGCAAAACATTCTATAAAATGCACTTGAAAGGTTTCAAGAAACTTGATGTGCACACACACACACACGCACACATCTGTTATTTCTGTCTGATCCACATAATTCTTTTAGAATGCGCAGTAGTTTCTTTACACATCTCTGTATCGGAATACCAGTTTGAAACAACTTCAATGGGGAGGAACACAAGTTAGCCCAGAGCTTCAGTCCACTGTGGTGGGGAAAGCGTGGTGCAACAGTACTGCTCATGTCATGACAGAGAAACAAGCAGAGGGAAGGAGATGCCATCGCTCTCCGGCCTTTCTCTGTTTTCCCCTCAGTTACCCCTGACCCAGGAGACTTACTACCCACAATCCGGGTATGTTTCTTCCACTTAGTTGATTCTCATAGATCCACCCAGAGGTTGCCTGACCAATCTCCTAGGATGCACGTGATTGTAGATCCAATCAAGCTGACAGTGGTATTAGCTGATATAACTTCCTACTTTGGCGATAATGTCAGAGAGAAGCCTACAGATATTCTTTTATCCATGTATTGCATACTAACTGTCTTAGGTAGGGTTTTACTGCTGTGAACAGAGACCATGACCTCAGCAACTCTTATAAGGATAACATTTAATCGGGGCTGGCTTACAGGCTCACAGGTTCAGTCCATTATCATCACGATGAGAACATGGCAGCATCCAGGCAGGCCTGGTGCAGGAGGAGCTGAGAGTTCTACAGTTTCATCTGAGGGCTGCTAGGAGGATATTCACTGTATGCAGCTAGGATGAGAATCTTAAAGCCCATGCCCACAGTGACATACCTCCTTCAAAAAGGCCACACCTCCTAATAGTGCCACTCCTCTGGCCAAGCATACTCAAACCAAAAGAAACTTCTTAGATGCTCATTGGTAAGTATAACAAAGGGTGAAGTTAGAGACTAATTGTGTAAATGAGAAGAGTGGTCTGTGTTATTATTTGTGATACTACTAGACCTTCAGAAAGATGTAAAATGCTGCAGACAATTCAGGGGTTTGAGTCGTTGTTAGTAGTACTGGGAAGAAAAGAGTTTTGATCTATTAATTGTGAGTCTTTAGTCTGAAGTGCAGTAGTCTATTTCTTTTCTTTTTTTTTTTTTTTCCGGAGCTGGGGACCGAACCCAGGGCCTTGCGCTTCCTAGGCAAGTGCTCTACCACTGAGCTAAATCCCCAACCCCACAGTAGTCTATTTCAAGACCAGGCTTGCTATTAATGCCGAAATACTAAAATCATGCAGGCACTATTAATTACTTTTCTGACTGCTATGACAAATTACCTGACAGAATCAATTTAAGGGATCAGAGGATTATCTTAACAGTTTGAGAGGTGACAGTGCATCATGGCGGGGAAGTAAGGTACAGCCTTGGCTTAGTCTATGCTCATGGTAGCCAACCAAGAAGCATGGAATTTAGGCCATACCCAGAGGTAGATATAGTCTGCAAATAACATTTTCACTCGTCCACTTCAGTTCTGGAGCCATCAATTACAAAGGCCTCCAACATTTTACATAACTGTACCATGAGTTCAGAACCAAGCATACAAATGCATAGACTTTGTAAGATCTTTCAGATTAAAGACTAACACATTTATAATATATGATCTATACAATTGTCTGCTTTAATTACATAATAACTTCTGTCCTCACTCTGTTTTTGTTGTTGGTAACTCAACACCTGGCTACCCAGGGTGGTCTTCTTGAAGTCTGACTCAGTCAACTAATATTTACTGAACAACTGGAAGAAGCCAGCCACGGCCTGGTTGCTAAGGTTGTAGAGGGAAACAGCATTGCCTTTCCCCACTAAGTTATTCACAGTCTATTAAGTTGGAAACGGTAATAAATTCCTGTCTCTTGACAAATTTCTTAATACTCAAAAATGATACTTTTAGCAATAAAGTGGAGTTGGGAAGAGAAAAGGCAGAATGTTCAACCTAAAAGTGACAAAGTCTCAAGACGACAAGTCATGTTCAGATTCGTCTAGGTTTTAAAAGGCGGACTTTAGTTAGCATTAGACTTGGGCGAGCGATTTATAGGATACTGTGAATTTCTCAGTCCCACCTTTAAAGTGGTACAATTCCTATCAGTTATCAAGGATGGCCCACCTTCCCCTCAGGGACACTACATTTTCCCACTACTACTTTTCCAGTATGAAGAAAGCATTTTCTTTTGAGTGTGATGCTATTTTGAGTGACCCCTTGCTAGTTTCCTTCTCACCATCCCTGACATCTCCTTGGTTTTTTGATATCATTTCCCTTATACATTTTTTGCCACTCTCCAATAAAGTTTGGCTTCCCTATTGACTGCTTCAAGGCTACAGTTTAGAAAAACACCAACCACTACTTCTTTATTTGTAATTTCTTCTGGGGGAAAAAAGTTACTAAAAAGCCTCCAGAGGAGGTGGGTCCGTTACCTTGTAGACTATGACAACTGAGTTTAATTTTGGAAAGATGACCATGAGTCACACCTGTATCTGGTAGTCATTTGCCCATAGTAGAGTCTAGTAGTATCTAGGCTGGAGTCAGAGTCAGTCAACCAAAAACCATCAGTCTACAAGGAAATACCTGGTACAAGTTACTGAAGAGTATTGCTTAGCTTATAGTCTTGAAGTTCAAAGTCTAAATGGCTTATAGAAGGCTCCACAGCAAGGCTAAGCCTTTGCTGAATTACTGTATGGCTTGTATAGCAATGGTGAAGAAAGGTTCTGTTTTGAACTAGGAGCAGATGGTCCAGGAAAGGTTAGGCTTGGTTCTTTGCTCAAAGTTGCCTCCTAAGAACTCAAGGCATCAGTTGAGAACTATATGTTCCGTGGTCCTAATGACCTAAGAATTTCTCACCAGACCCTATTGGAATTGTTAGTGGTAGCTGTTTATGTATGAATATGCAGCTATACATGTACAAGTATTTGTGTATGCCCATGTGTGTGTGGGCATTACATCTGAAAGCTAGAGGTCAACTTTAGGTGTCATTCCTCAGGAGACATCTACCTCACTTTTTTTGCCTTTTTGGACTGTGTCTCTTCCTGGGACCTGGATCACTAATTAGGTTAGGGTAGTTGGCCGGAAAGCCTCAGGAATCTGCATGAGTACATGCCACTACTCCCAGCTCCTCACATGGGTTCCAGGCCTCAAACTCTAGCTCCCATAGCAACATTTCAACATAGCAACTATCTATATAGCCCAGCTCCTAGGCTCCACCTTTTAAAAGTCCCACATTACTTGCCAATGTCTCCATTCTGGGAGCTATATCTCTAATCCCAATAGTCCTTGCAGAACAAGCAAGACCTATCCGTATGATAACTGAAATAGTATGGGACTGTCGCTTTGAGCAAACTAAGTCAAAATCATGATGGAGAGTTTTGGGTTTTAGAAAATCAAATAGGAAATGGAAAATACAAAGGAAATAGATTTTCTCATGAATTAACAAGCACTGGTGAAGAGTTTGAATAGAAATCACATGATTTCCACTGTCAGCTTTTCCTTGACTACAGGATCATTTCCTTTATCCTCCGAGCCATTCCCAGGGGACTTAGAAGGAAATAGAATGTAATCCATGCAAATATAACTGGAGATTTCTATTTATACCTCTAAGTGATAAAATAAATTCATATTTCATGAAATTAAATGGAAAAAAATTCCCTGATGAATACAGGGATGATCCTAGAAATGCTAAACTTATTCTAGAAGGCTGTTTAATGAAGTAGAAACCAGGGAGATATTCAACATCTCTCCTATATTTACTCCTATGGGGGAAAGGCATACTTGTAATGTTACCATCTCTGGGTGGATTTTATGCGATTATGTATATAACCTGATCTTATGAGTGCTGCATTTAGTTTTGAGCACACATTACGTGTAATCCTTAGCGGTAGTGGCCTTGTCACTATCTTTTGACATTGGAGCTGTCTTACACGAATACTTCTTCACATCTTCCTGTCTCTAAGCCTCCTACAGCTAAAGAAGGACATCTGGACAGCTCTCCAGTACAGAATCCAAGTGCTAAAATGGCCTCTACCATTGTCATTTCACTCCCCGTCCATCTTCCACCTGTTAACTCTATACTCCATTTGCAATTGTGTTTACTGAGATCTTAGTTGAAGTGTAAGATAGAAGGAATTGGATTACTCTCATTGATGTTAAAGCTTGAAGTGCTCTGCAATATTAGTCTCTTTCAAAGAATAAACGTTAAATATAGCCCTCTAGCTGGGAAAACTCATAAGGCATGAAGAAAGAATAACTGTTTCTAAGAGGGAGTCAAGAGACAAAACAGACCAGAAATCCTGAGTTAGAATTATCTCTCTCTCTTTCTTTTTCAAGTAAGTTGAAGTACTTAGACTGGGTGACCTCATCACATGTCAATGCTGTTCTATCTAAATTAGGGAATGTAACAGTTTCTGAACTCTTTCAGTTCTAAAACGTACAAAATAAAATGAAGTTCGGGTGCTTTCTTTTGTGTGTGTGTGTGTGTGTGTGTGTGTGTGTGTAAGAGAGGGGACACTATTGGATATCTCCAGGGGATGTCAGACATTCTGGTTCCAGAGGATATTACAAGGTCCTTCTCTGATGCTCTGAAAGTTTTCCTTGGCCAACTATTGTGATGTAGAAACTCTTCCTCAGAGTTGGAGGATGTAAGTGAAAGGCTATATATAGGGCACAGGTCAGAGTGTGGAGTGTGAACACTGAGGTTTCCAGGTTCTTGTAGCCAGGAACAGAGAATTGGATCAGGGACATATGAAGAGTGGTAGAAATTGATACTTCTACTACAAAAAGGAACACTTTAGTGTAGAAGCAGGCCACAGAATTGGGGAGGCTTATATGTTCTAATGATCCTCAGCCACAGAATGATAAGTCTTTATGGGGCAATTACATAGACCTCCCTTCTCTCATGTTTGGAGACCACAGGGTGTGGGGGGTTTGAATAAGTTTGACCTCCATAGATTCAGATTCATGTGTTTGAATGTGAGCCCAAAGGGAATGGCACTACTAGGAGGTGTGACTTTACTGGAGGAGCTGTGACCTTGGAGGAAGTGTAGGCTTTGTATAGGTGGGCTTTGAAGGCTCCTATGCTCAAGCTCTGCCCAGTGTGAAATCACACTCCCCTTCACTGCTTGCTCATCAAGATGTAGAACTCTTGGCTCCTCCAGCACCATCTCTACCTGGATGCTGCCATGCTTGATAATGGACTGAACCTCTGCAACTGCAAGCCAGCCCCAGTTAAATGTTTGCCTTTCTATGAGTTGCTTTGGTCATGGTATCTCTTCACAGTACGGAAACCCTAAGACACAGAGTTTTTATTTTGCTCCCCCATTTGTCTGATACTTCCTTGTAGCTGGATGGGGAGGGTTTCCAGTCTTTCTACCAGCGGTTTTATTTCTCATGTTCTCCAGGCTCTATACTCAACAAACTCCTGACCATTAATGTTGTGGTGAGGAAATACAACTCCATTTTCCTTTTAAATATCCCTACATCCTGCCTTTCATCACTGAGGTTATGTGATCAACAGGGAAATACCTACCATTTGCAGAACTTGAGTCTGATGATAGACATTGGTAGTCTTACTAGGAACCCAAAGTAATAAATTCAAAATTAATAATAAACATCAATATAGAGTAGAAAATAAAAGGAAATGAGGGCTACCCACAAAGTTTAAAAACATTATAAACTTCAGAAAACTGCAAAAGCAATACTCTTATTAGTTGACACTCCTACTTCATGATTTTTGTCCATTTTTTGACTTCTTCCTTTGCTAGTGACTTAGAAATTTAGAAATGGCAACTATAATAGATGTATAAAGAAGGAATTTCAATCTTGCTCTGGCATACTGAATGAAATTGTCATTACTTTAGGAATTCTTTCTTCCTTTCCACCTCCCAATTGGGACTACTGTGTAAACCTTTGAAATTATTGGGAAATCATTATTACAGTTCTTCCATATGCATACTATAGTATCTCAAGATGTTCCAGGTGGCTAAGTGACATATATTTAACTCAAATTTAATTGGCAAATGTGGACTCAAGGAAAAACAGGAAACTTGTGGACATATTTGCCTCAGGGAGTGGGGAGGTGTGGTGGGGTAGGGGTAGAGGGTAGGGACATCATCTTGGAGATCAGAAAGAGGGAAGGGAATGGGGAACAATCTGAGGATGAGTCTGGAGGGGATGGTAACTGGATTGTGACAAAAGATTAAATAATAAAAATAATAATAATTTTATAATTAAAAAAGAGCTAATGATTGATTCCTTGTGTGTCTGATGCCTTCTTTTATTTATTACTTGAGATAGACAGAGATAAGAGAAGCAAAGGAATGATGGCTATTATTTGCTTCTTAGTTTTCTATTTGCATAGTACTTTGGGGGGATGTTCTCTTTTTCTTTCTTAGTCTCACACAGAGGTCTTTCAAGTAGGTCAAGTGCAGACCTTTCACTCTGAGAGACTTCATCCTTTCTTCATAAAAACGTACCCTGCAAACACACGTGTGTTCACAGAGGTAGCTTTCCAGCCATTCTGTGTCTTCAGTCAAATCAGGAAACAGTGATTCGGGGTTTGGAAAATTCCCATAATCAGTTGATAGAGCCTTTGGACAACCTTTAAGCAGTTTTCAGTTCTTCATCAAGGCAGAAAAAACCTCTGAACATATTTTGAGGGAGAAAAAAAATCACACCAACAACAGGTATGTACAATGTGTGTACAGGAAGATTTTAGTACATTTTATGTAGAAATTAAATAGTTTGGAGTTTTTCCTTCTGTTTATTCTTCAAAAACTCATGTTGTACTTGCCACAGCCAAGAGTTATATTACAAGTAAGTATGAATTCACTGGTCATATTTTAGCCATTTAATATCTTATCAGTTTTTCCTCCCTCTCTATACTTAATTCATAACGCCATATGCTCTTTACATCTGGCATATCAAACAACACTAACCATATGTAAGTGAGTCAGATACAGTTCATTTTGCTAAGTTCAATTATTTCCAATTTCAATCTCCAAATTCTTGGACATTTTCATGACTAGAATTTAGAAGTGTGTACTTGTAAGTGTGTATGTGTAAGAGAGTGTGGTGTGTATGTGTGCATGAGAGAGAGTATGTATGTTGTATTTGTGTGAGAGCAAATATATGGGGTGTGTGTGGTGTGTATGTGTGAGTGTGTGTGTGTATGTGTGTGTGTGTGTGTGAGAGAGAGAGAGAGAGAGAGAGAAAGAGAGAGAGAGAGTCACTCTACACTTTACTATTTTAGGCAGGGTCTCCTTACAGGGTTGCACTACTGGGGCAGGTTTCAGAATTTCTTCCATTCTTTCACAGAAATAAATACATTTGAAGTCTCCTAGTAAATTTTTATGTACAATTATCTTTTAATTTTCCAGGTATTCAAGGAACTTTGTGTACATGCTCAGTAGCTAATTCATTGTTTTGAAGGCTTGAGTTTCTTCCCTTGGTGTCAGGTGTTACTAGGTGTTTTAGATTTCTCAGATGAAAAAAAAAATGAGGATATAATATAGAATAATTTTACTCTGACTTTCATATGTTCTATGTATGTGCACATGGGTACATGTTTGTGCATACGTGGAGGTGAGAAGACAGATGAGCAGACTTGGTGCTTTCCTTGCATCACATGGGTCCTGTGGTGCAGGAAACAACACTGTGGAACTCAAGTCATTTGCATTGGTGGCGAGCACCTTTGCCTGCTGAGTGCTCTCACCTGCCTGATTTTCGTATTGTAAATCTTTAGAACAAATCTACAATCATTTCTTACACATGCTTCAAACCCTGTGAAAGGTTAGAGCTCAACAAGGAACAATAGAGCTGTGAATCATATTCTCAGGCAAAGAGAGTTGTGAGGCACTGCAGGGCAGGTTCACACTGCCAGGACACCGGAAGCCAAGGCTCTTGTGAACTGTAGCTGGGTCAGAGTGCTCCTAGGCAGTGCTGTGAAATCACAGGGCACGTAAGGTGAGTGTGAGTAAAGCCCCTGCAGAGAGCCACCAAAATGGAAGCACAGTGTAAATCAAAACCACTGTCCACTGTATGGCATGGAAAGAAAGAGCAGTGACTTGTATGAATAGCTTTAATTCCTGCTAACGCCTAACTTAAAGTAAAAGAGGAAGAAGAACCTCACTGACAGTAACAGAACAAAGGGGAGATAATACCCGCTGTCCCTCAAGTTGAAAAGTGATAAGGAAAGAGAGAATACATCTAAAATTATCCTCTTAAAAATCAAACATCACTCTTCTATCTGCAACACAGCCATACAGGGTTTCTCATGGTGCTCTAAAGACCTCAAACAAGGCTTTTAAAATGTCTGCCTGGGCTTCTGTGTCCTGGCTTCCTCAGCCCCTCCCTTACCACCTTTCACTCCTCTCACGGTCCCCTTGGCCTGTTCACTCTGAGCTCTCACACCATGAATGTTATGTACGCTCAGCTCTTCATCTGTTGTAGTCTTGCCTCACCAGGAGCTGATATACATGGGTTCCATTTTTAGTCTGGCACTCACGGAGATCTAAAATATACACTGAGTACATGAATTGATTCTGTTGAGTTATAGGCCTAATCTCACCCTTCAGACACAATGTTTTGCCAATGTAGCAGTTCCACAAGTGACAACATTCACCAGTATTTCCCAGGGAGAGAAGTAGACTGACCTGGCACCCTTGGGAGGTTTTTGTTAAAGCTTCATCCCAACACGTGCAGACCCAAACAGAAGTCAGACCCAAAGAAGCCCGCAAGAGTTGAGTGTGCAACAAACCGGTCACCCAAAAGAGCTCTATAGTGAGGACCATGGCAAAAATAATGAAATGAAGGACTCGTCTAGAAGGAGATAGTTTCACGATAGTGTTTTAGATGTTATTATTTGTAAAATACTATTTTAAAATACTATGGCACACAATAATAGAATGAAATCAGGAATCCAAGGAAGCAAAGATTTAAGGAGAACAGTATTGTATAAAATTATTTAAACAATGCCAATCCACGAAAAATATTTATTAGAAGAAAAACAGTCACACAGTTCTGGTACACTGGAGCAAGTCTGGATAATCTGAAGGCTTATTAAGTTTAAAACAACTAGGGGGGTTGGGGATTTAGCTCAGTGGTAGAGCGCTTGCCTAGGAAGCGCAAGGCCCTGGGTTCGGTCCCCAGCTCCGAAAAAAAGAACCAAAAACAAACAAACAAACAAACAAACAAAAAAACAACTAGAACAGGGATGGTAGGTACTGGAGGGATCACAGACGTATGTTAAATTAACATCCAATCGCTCTCTGTCCCCCATCTCGTCTCTCCTTTCACTACCACTGAACTATATCCTTAGACCTGAGCTTCAATTTTATTGAGTCTCTGAGAACTTTGACATAGTTCTTTTTGACAATCAACAAGTGTTTTCAGAAATTTCCTGCAGTTCACTGAAGTGACTGTTGGCTCCCTGTAGCTCCTTCCTCTAAGCCCTCTGAGCCACCACTTTATTGCTGGTTCTTTGTCTCCATAATCTGACTTTCCTGAACATACCATTGGAGACTTTATCTTCTATTATCAGATATAAAAATACAACTGGACTAAAAGCTAGGTATATATAGAGATAGATAGATAGATAGATAGATAGATAGATAGATAGATAGATAGATAGATAGATAGATTATTTGGTGTAGAGAAATCACACTGGCCATCTAAGAGGGTGGTCTTCCTTCCAAGATTATGCTGAGATGGACTTAAGTTACCTTGTTTTCTGGTATCAGCTACTTCTTAGGGAACTCCGTTCTGCTAAAAACGGTTCAGAAGAGGCTATAATGGGAGATGATACTTCCTCAAAGCTTTTAGCAAAGCACATACACACTGAACATTTTAAATATGTTTTATAGACTCACATTTTCTTCTATATGGGTTGAACGTAGGCTTGGTGGTGGTATGCATGAGTCTGCATAGAACTCCGTATCCATAGATAACATGGATATTCTTGACCTCAGATTAGACTTTCAAGGAACCAGGGTCAGAATTTTTTAGAGGAAGCTCTGTGGTCGGAAGTTACTGAAAGTTTTTACAAAGAAAATATTGGGCTACAGTGATGGCTGGTATGTAAACTCCAGTGGTCTTGAAACTGACCAGGATTGAAAAAGGAAGACTTCTTTCTTCTGGACAGACCATAGTAATGCTTAAGTGGAAAACAAGCAGTGTTCCCTAGTTACTTTAAGACACTGCAGCTTGACAACAAAACTGACAGTGGTCACAGCAGGGGCCCAGAGAGCATCTTCTAGAATTTCTATATGTTTTTGTTTGTTTGTTTGTTTTTTATTGGATAATTTTATTTACATGGCAAATGTTATCCCCTTTCCCTGTTTCCTGTCCATAAACCTTCTATCCCATCTCCCTCCCGCTTCTTGTATGAGGGTGTTCTCCCACCCAAGCACCTACCCCTTCCTGCCCCCCCAGATTTCCCTACACTGGGGGGTCCATTATTTGTGAACAGTGCTCGTAGAGAGTTCCCCTCCAAGAAACACCGTCAAGGCTGTGGTTGAGGAGTTCTAAGCTGGACCCTTCAGGTATAAGTGGCATCTGATTGTTCTCCAGGCCCTGGGTGGAAGATAGTACTGTTAACCTGGGTAGATGGGGTTAGTTTTCCTCTTCATAATGCACACGCCCTAACATGTGACCAAACTCAAGATGCTTTCATTGCTCCATTTTACAGATGGACAAGCAAGGCACGAAAAGGAGTAGGACCCCATCCAAGATGAGGCAGTTATAATCAGACCCAGGCAGCCGAGCCAGATACTCATCTTGATATGATTTGATCAGCATCTAAACTCAGTAAGGACATCAGAAGAATTGCTCTGCTTTTATTCCAATAATTGCCCCACGAAGTGGAAATACATGGCTCCTGAGAACGTTTGCATGTTAGTGTGAGTCACGAACTGGTGGTAAGGTATCCCTGGCATTCTACAACAAGTGACTCATGCAAAAAAAGCCAGCGTTTGGCTCTGTAAAAAAAGGGAAACTGCCTATGTACACAAGATTGCGATAATATTTATTTCAACAAAACACTTTGAGACTGTTCATTTTTATACCCAGGGGTTTGGAAACCGGGACATTGGCTTAGCCCAGCTAGTGTAATCTATTCTGGTATTAGTGTTCTCCCTTTTACTAATGAAATTAGCTTTAGGCAAAAGGGCGGTCTGTATTAAATCAAGTGTTTTCACTGCGGGGTTGTTTATCTTAGTTAAACTTGTATCCAAATTGGCTCCTGGAATACAAATTCCTGTCGATCGAGAGGTTTAGGAAAGTTGAAAAGACAAGGCTGATTTTCTCAAGCAATTTTAAATCCTAACCTCATATGTCATCGTTTTCAATTGATGTTCAAGGCCATAGACCACCTCCCCTTCATTGTCATTCAGGTCTAAAATGGCAGGCTGAGGTTACTGAACACTACTTACCACTGCATTGAGGATAAGTTACTCCATATATCTGAATCTTTCACACAGACAAATGTTTGTCTTTGCATCAACTTCCTTTTCAGGAGAGGCTTGCCCGTTTAAAAAACCCACAGCAAGCCCATATGTACCATGCAGCCTCAGCTAGAGTGGGAACGTTGGTGTAGAAGGCAGTTTGATTGTAGAGATGCTGGCTAATTAAGACTATTAGCAAGTAAAGATTATCTATGTAAAGATGTCTGAAAAAAAATTCAGACTCCAGTGCCCCTCTTTCACAAAGTTTTGCACACTTTCCCAGCATGCCCTGCCTCAGGATGACACAGCATTCTGAAGAAACACATCCCAGACACAGCTAATTTTCTTCCCTCATATTTGTACCTCCAGGCCTGTGCATTCTGATTTGGAATGAGCACAGCATCTGGAAGTGGCAGAATCATCACGTTTTGTATTTGTTGACTTTGATTTTTAAGATAAACCTTAGAACTGGAGATATGGTGCCCCAGTTAAGAGCACTCACTGTCTTGTGAAGGACAGGTTCCTAGAACGCTTATCAGGTGGCTCACAACCATGGGTAACTCTAAATTTAGGAGATCTGATGCCTTCTGCCTTCTATAGACTCTTCATGTATATAATACGCATCTCATAAATAAATAAATAAATAAATAAATAAATAAATAAATAAATAAATAAATCTTTAAAAAGACAAGTACCTACAATGTGACAGTGTGGTTGTTCAGGTACTTTTAAAATTCTTTTTAAAGGAAATGTCAAATATGTAGAAAAAAATTTCAAAATATTAAACAATTAAGATTTCCATACAACTTCCATCAAAAATCATTACTTTTTTTTATTTTGAGCCAGAGTCTCGTATGTAGCCTGACTGGCCCTGAACCTCTGAGTACCTCTGCGTGGTGATCCCATATTATGAATATAGCTTACATTCTGAGAGACTGGAACCTTTGCTGGTTCTCACAGCTAGAGTTATTAATACCCCTTGAGGTCACGTGAGTCTTCAGACCGATATGCTCCTGTGCGCTCCTTGTTTAACACGACTGTAGGAGAACAACATGACAACCAACCTCATTTGCTTTGGATTTCCCATGTAACCCACTTTTAAAACTAAGTTAATACATAGATGTAATCTTAAATTACATGGTCTTCCATGCCCCTGACTCAGAAAAATGCATATGTATCATTTGCTAAATGTAGAGAATACAGAGTGTGAAAGCAGTCTTCTAAAATGAACATCCACTGTAAATGTTGAACACAACATGTATGTACTGGTTGATAAATAATGGTATTTGCTTGTTTTCTGGGTCAGTTGGGGTCAGTTAGAACCAATGATTTAACCTTGAGTAAAACTCCGTTAAACATTTCTGGAAGGGTACCATTCCTTTACCATGTGATGCTTCTGTACTGTTCAGTAGGGAACCGTTGATAGGGACAGACAGACATATAGGCAGTCACAGCGTCAGACAGTAGATGTGAGAGAAAGATTCACAACGAGCACTCTTCAGGCAGGCACAAATTCAGACTCATAACAGACAGAAAGAAACATAAGGCACAGGTATCACAAAGTAGACAGCTAAAATCTAGACTTTCTCTTAGTTAGGTGACTCCAAGGGAAACTTTGTATTTCTTTCATTAACGTGATTTTCGTTGACTTTTGATTGATTTCCTTAATGTGATTAACTCCAGCTGGTAACTTGGAGTAAATCACCAATGTGTTTAATCCATGCACTTTTGCCTCCCCAGTGCTGGTATCAAAAGCCTGGCCACAAAGTCTGATATTAAGTACATTTTAACATCTCATCTTTTAACATACCACATTGGCCTTATTATTGTTTTTCTTTTTCTGAAGTTTGCTATATGAAATATGTAGTATATTTAGTATGCATATATGGTGTATATTTCTGTTCTGTTTGAGAAAATTTACAGGCTTTGTGCTTCATTCATTGGTTAACTATTTTGTTGCTACTTTAAAATAATTATAATATAAAAGTCAAGACAATACTCCAATTATCTTCAATATCTACTATAGCATATATGTTACAGATGTGGGATGCAGGTGTAGGATTCAGATGTGGGATGCAGGTGTAGGATTCAGATGTGGGATGCAGGTGTAGGATTCAGATGTGGGATGCAGGTGTAGGATTCAGATGTGGGATGCAGGTGTAGGATGCAAGTGTGGGATGCAGGTGTAGGATGCAGGTGTAGGATGCAGGTGTAGGATGCAGGTGTAGAATACAGGTGTAGGATGCAGGTGTGGGATGCAGGTGTAGAATACAGGTGTAGGATACCATGAAGAATGACTACTGTTTTCCTATTTTATTTCCCTACTTCTTGAACCTTCCTTGACCTTCACGACATTGGTATTTTTTGAGAGCATAAGCCACTGAATTAGTCTCAGAATGTTTCCAGGTGAGTGTTAGCCTTACACACCACACCTTATGGTGTATAGTGGTGTTATGGGCTTGTCAGTACACCATATAGGGAACAGTTTGTCTCTGTACCAATGATGCTATTTTTGATGACTTTTCTGCTTTGTAATTTATACCCCATTCAACTCTTTACTCTCTGTTAAATAATCCTTTAGTGCCATGAATTCAGAAACTGTATCAAATTCAGACTTTCTGTGCCATCCATACTGGCTTTCCTAGACTTGCATGTCCCAACCTTGTCTTCCAACTCTCCTTTCACCCTTGCCAAACCTGAATTTCTGAAACTCAAGCTTTCCTAAGGCATTCTTCACCCTTTAGTGACTAGGCCCTTCAGTTCCACTTAGTACTTTACAGTACCACACAAGCAACACTAATGCTTATGACAACTGTTCTCAACCTGTGGATCTTGACCCCTTTAGGGTCAAATAATCCTTTCACAGAGGTCAACAAAGACCCCAGAAAACAAAGGTATTTACATGTGGCTCATAATAGTGGTAAAATTTATACTTATGAAGTAGCAACAAAAATAATTTTATGGTTGAGGGTCACAGCATTAGAAAGGTCGAGAAACACTGGCTTATGCTAACCTGTGTAGGAAGATTTCCTTTGGTCAAACAAACATAGAAATCTATCATTATCACTATACCTTGTAAACTATATATTAGCAAATTAGACATAGAAATTATATGGATAACAAGTTCAGAATGTGCTAAACGTGCCTTTTCTTTTCACTTGCCAGTTCATTGAAAGTAACATAAGAGATAAGCGATCGATGAAGCTGCCGTTCTGTCATGTACCCTTTGGAAAACACAACCTTGCAGCTGCCTGGCTGAGGCTGTCTTCCAGAGATCGCTGTGTCCCTCCTTTTCACCAGCTCAGAGACTGCTCCTCTGCATACATCATTCCTTCTTCTCCATCAGTCACATTACTGCCCCCTGGTCACATGCACATTCATGACTTCTTATTGAACACACATGGTTCTGTTTGCATGACTGTGCTGCAGGAATGTCCATTGTGCTGCCTCCTTCCTTCCGGTCATCCAGATTCCTGTTTAGGACTCCAGTTCCAATGCTCTTTTCCTCCCAGTGTCTTTTTCTCTTCTTTTCACTCTTTTCTTTCTTCTGAGGATCCATGTGTTGTCTTAAACTATTGGGACTACTAAAACAAAATGCCACAGACTGGTGGTCTTATAAAACATGAAAATTTAGTTCGAACAGTTCTGAAACTGAAAACCCAAAATCAAGATGCCAAAGAGACTGTGGGTCTGATGGGGCTTGCTTCTTCGTAGACATCCAACTTTCCCTCTCAGTGACAGATGGCCTCTTCGGTCTCTTTTACAAGAACGATGAAGGCTTCACTCGCATAACCTACTTGCATCCCAAATTCCACCTCTTACTCCACTGGGAGAGGCGATTTCAGCATAAGAACTGGGGAGAATGTAAGCGCTCAGATGATACTCGGGGATGGTTAACTGTTTGCATGCTCGCCTCCTTCTCTACACACTGGAGCTCATGTGCTCAGTGTACACCTTATAAATAATATCGTAGTCCTTGGAGCTCAGTGAGCACTGGCAACTGAGGAAATGAACAGCCCAGACCCTGCCATTAGAGGGCTGTCCACTGGTCCTTTACACCAGTTACACCTGGTAATGATGTCACATGATTTGACTATAAAGGAACTTTTCAACAGAGTCAACATTATAGTTATATGAAAGCAGATTGCTTTTTTTGTCTCTTCTTCTTCTTCTTTACCATGTGGGTACTTCTTGAAATATTTGGTACAAGAGGAGAGGAAAAGGACTTGGCTTTCTTCCTTTGAGTAATAACCCAACCCAGGAGGCATCATGCATATTTTCATCTCAAAAACTTAAGATTGACAAATTCAAAGTGTGTGTCCATAACATTGCTTAGCAATGAGAGAAAAATTTGTGACATGTGGGTATTCCATATTTTTGAAACATTAGTAATTCTCTATAATTTGGGGAAAATATATGGCTTTGTGGCACTTACCTATTAGAGAAATTTTTAACTTTAAAATTTTTAGAGAAAATTTAAATTTCAGCCACCAATTTTCTGTTTTCTTGTTCACTCAAAAATGGCTTCAGTGTTTATTTTTACATTTTCAGATATGTTAGCCTTTGGTGAAACTCAAAAGGAAAGATAACAACATCCAAGAGGCACAACTCTTTCCTCTGAAATAAAACTTGAAGTGTGACCGCTCGTTATAATTCACTTCACTATGTAAGTGCGTGCTGCTGATAAGCAAACCCATATTTTCAGCTTAGTGTAAATCTGCGAAGAACATGGTGGTGAGCGACATTCTCACGTGTGTCTGTGACTTTGATAAACAGCCCTTATCATGGGAGTCTTTGCTTTCTTACAGCTAAAGCTGCGTTTCTTTTGACCTTTATATTTGTTCAAGAGAACTAGCCAAAAGCCTTGCCTATGGTACCTATGTTATCATGGCACGTCTTGGCCCTTCAACTCACCACTGAACTGTTTCTATTACCTCTGTTGAAAAGCTAGGTCATCTAAAGAGGTCAAGACTGGGCTATTTCCTAATCAGAAGCCCCAGGGCTTTAGCGTGTGCACCTCAGTTCCTGTCCCTGTCACCAGACAATGTTTGAGGAGTAAACTTTTCCACCACATAGATTTTTTTTTTATTGCCCTCTATTCTTTGAAATCAACGGTTGAGCTAAACTTTAGATTTGTCTTCTATTTAAATGCATTCCATGTAGATTGTGGCACAGGACTAGGGTATATCATTCAATCTCCTTGTCAACTGTGATTCATTAGGAAACCCCTTTTACTGACTGCCAACAACGCAAGAGCTTGAGATACCAAGGTCTGAAGGATTGCAGATTTTGAGTGTGTTTGGACCTGGCAGAAACACATTGTTCATTCCAGGTTGGGGGGAGCGGAGCATAGTTTACTGTTGCAAGACAAGGTACAGCATTGTGTGTGTGTGTGTGTGTGTGTGTGTGTGTGTGTTTGTCTGTGTGTGTCTGTGTGTCTGTCTGTCGGTCTGCCTGCCTGCCTGCCTGTTTCTCTGTCTCTTTCCTATTTCCCCTCTTACATTTTCTCTCTCTCTCTCTTTCTGTAAAATTTGAGGCATTGGTACCGTTCTGAAACTCTTTCCCCATTGTTAAGTGTCAAGCCAGTTAAATTCACTGCAGAACCATAGTACAGATCCAACACGCCAATCACAGTTGGACTTGGGATGCTGAAGTATGTGATGGCTTGAATCAGCATTACCATACAAGGCAGCTTTGAATTCCTCATGGTAACCTTTTATTACCGTTTTTAAGTCTCCAAGCACTGCCAAACATCTTGAGCTTTGTGGAATGATTATAAACTTTATAAAGATAAACCTTTGATTCCACTTTGAAATTCTGCTACAGGGTGCCAAAATTACAATAAAATTGCATATATTTCAAAATCAAAGACCTATCAAACCATTTGGATCATTCACTCCCAGAAAAAAGGAAATGTTGGTTGGTATCATTGCACAACTGATAAATGGGCATTGCTGACTTTCAGAAGAAAACTGAAAACCCAGAAGTAGTGCGTGTGGCTGCAGGGCTAGCTTGTTGTCTGCACTGGCTGCTTGCAGATTCCTTGCATATTTAGAAAGCCACCCCTTTACAATCTTGAAAACATTTGTTAGAAACACTTCATAATGCGGATTTGTTTCCCTTGGCACCTCGGCTGAGAGGATCTTGCTTTCAGCTCATAATCGGAGGAGTTTTGTTAGGAATTTTTCTTGCTACAGAGCTCTGTCTGCAGCAAGTGGTGCTGGCGTTGAAGCTGGCCTCCCTGTCAGGTACAAATCCACATGGAATGATTCTTTAAGGAGTGATCTTCCCTGTGAAGGATGAGGTTCTTGCAAGATGAAATCATTCAGAGGGCAAATAGACAAGGCCCACTCCTTTTATGTGGTGTGGACATGGTGATCTGCCACAGTGGCCATCAAAGGGAAGAAGGAAGCCATGATGCTTAGCAAGCCAGTGTGGCCTTGTGAAGAGGGTTCAGACTCAGGCTTGGTTGTCACAGCCCCAATTCTAGCCCTTTTATCTACAGGCATGGCTGTGGCCAATGGTGGCCAACTGGCTTTTATGCTCAGTTCCTTTTTGTATGACATAATGACTTACCTCAAGGCCTTGCTGTGAGGATTAAGTGATCAGGTTAATGAGTCCAGAGCAGCTGAACTCAACCTGTGGGTCATGACCTTTGAGGAGGTTCACAGGACACTTTCACAGAGGTCACGTATCAGATAGCCTACATATAATTTATTTACATTACTATTTGTAACAGTAGCAAAATTACACTTATGAAGCAGCAGTGAAGTGGTTGGGGTCACCACAATATGAAGAACTATATTACAGGGTTGCAGTGTTAGGAAGGCTGAGGACCAGTGCACTAAAGATTCTGCTCAAAAGAATATTAAGGCAGTTTTAGAAAGCAAAGAAAGACTGAGTGTGGACTGAGTTTGGGGAAAGTGTCAGCCTAAATTGCTTTCACTGGAAAAAAACATTCTTCAAATTCGCCCCCCTCTCTCTTATAAATACACACACATGCACACACCCGTGCCAACATAAACATGCACACAGTTGCACACACACTGGCACAAGCACATGCACAAATACACAGGCACAGGCACATATTCATATGTGTATGCATAATACAGCCACACACATGCATGAGCATACACACATGCGGATGCACACAAACAAGTACAGTCACTTGCATCTACCTGTACCCGTGCAAAACACACACATGAGCAAATATACACACATGCATACACATAGGTCATTCTAATACCATTCACTCACCCTTCATCAACATCTAGACATCTTCTAACAAGGCTTGTAGAGCTGTCCAAAAAATATCGTGGTAATGGGCAAGTGATAGTTTCATTTCATAAGAAACAAGAATTGTCTACAGTCTGCTAGGTAAATACTAAGTTTTTATCGTCCAGCGATGCACATACCGCAAAGAAGCAAAGCTCCCCTGACAACATGGCTGTTGTTTTGTGCTTCCATTCAGATGAATAAATTGCTTGGGTTTTTTTTTTTTTTTTTTTTTTTTTTTGGTAGTGATAATTTCATACTAGTGCCCTATAGCTAACTTGGGGATTAAGTCATTTGTGGAAAAAAAAGTGGGACGACGTGTGTGTGTGTGTGTGTGTGTGTGTGTGTGTGTGTGTGTGTGTGTGTGTGCACAAGTGAAGGGGGGGAATGTGGAGGAGAAAGAAAATGAGACAGAGAAGGTCTAAAGGAAGAATGACAAAATAGCCCATGATTTCCAGCATATGGGAAATCTAGATTTAGTAACGTATGCATGTAGATATATGTATATAAGATGGAGAGGCAGAAGGGAGAGGGAGGGAACCGTTGAGAGAAGAGAAGACAGAAGATAGACAATGGCACAGAGCAAAAATGAGCAAGGTACAAATAATGCATACATATGAAATACTCTAATAACAGGAAATGAAGATAGTACCCCAACTTGTAAAGGGTATTTGTGATGATGGCAAATGCTAGGTACAGGACCCGTTGGTGATCCTAGAACACAGCATGGAAGCCATGTTCAGAATGATGTACCCGATTCTGCAGCCAACTTCCCTCTTCTCTGTCCCCACTTCCAGCTCAGTAGCAGAACGCAGTTCAAAAAGACAGGTGTGTGTATGGAAAACTGTGCTGTATATATTTGCCAGAGCTGGCAGGACTCGCTAACTTTCTTAGAATGAAGACTTTGAAAGTCTTACCCATGTAGCTCATCACTTACAATTAAATGTAAGTAGTTCATTTTTAAATTTTGACTTCAAAGTAAGACGTGAAGAAAATTGATGATTATGAATGCCCTCACAAGCTAAGTATTGACAAACCTCCATGTCAATCAATGATGTCTTTATCTCTGTTGAGGATTAAAATTGATTGCTCATTTGTTTGAATACTTGATTTACACCTCTTTGCTCAAGCAGGCCCCCAATATTAAAACAAATATCAAATACAAACAAGCAAAATAAAGGAAAACAAAAGCCAACTCTTGGTGTAGTTCACGATCTCTGTGAGCAGTGCCAACCCAGGCGGATGGAGGAGTGTCATGCAGGAGCTTTCCAAAAGTGCCACATTCAAAAAAGTCAAGGTCATGTCAGAATGCCAGCATTTCGAAATGTAGATGACAATATGCCTATAATGGAAGAGTGGGAGGAGGCTGGGTTAGTACTTGATGCTCTACGTAGTGGCCTAGAAGTGCTATTCCCATCCTGTACTTTGGCAAAAGAGTGAATAGTAAATCAGAACAAGAGCTCCTAAACTGGATTCAGACCATCACCAGTTTCTCCCAGAAACTTGTGAGAATGTAAATCCTTGGGCCATACCCAAGACTTGCTGAATCAGAGAGTGTGAGAAAAGGGATCTGGTTATTTCAGAAGTCCACCAGGTGAATCTGAGGCATTCTCCAATAAGAGAACCATTGACTTATGTCAAGGGTGAGAGCAGCGTAGACAGGAAGCATAGACAGAGACACATTTACAGGGAACCTCAAGATTGTAGCTAGTTCCGAAATGAAGTGCCAGGTATGGTGATAGAGAGAGTAGGCACAAACTGTGCAACTACGGCAAAATAGCAATGGCCTGTGGCTTAGAAGCTGTGACTTAGAAATCAATGAAGAAGAGGAAGAGAAGAGGAGGAGGAAGAAGGAAGAAGGAAGAAGGAAGGATGATGATGATGATGCTGCTGCTGCTGCTGCTGCTGCTGCTGCTGATGATGATGATGATGAGGAGGAGGAGGAGGAGGAGGAGGAGGAGGAGGAATGAGATGATGGGAAGAGTAAGCCAAGCCCATTAACCGGCCACCTTGAAGATGTCCCATTGTCCCTTAGTCTGAAGTCATATATTTGCTGTCCATTTTAGTGAATTCTTGCCTAAGACTTGTGTTCCCCAATGATGTAGTGTCATTGTATAAGCTAACACAACCCCAAAACTCCAGAAACATGCATGAGAGGAGAGTACATCTGTTGGAGAATCAATCTAAACAACTACTGGGTTTGATGGCTTGTAAATGCATCTGCCTTTTTGCCTCTCTCTGATTCAGAAAATTACTTCTTTGTTGGTTGACTACAGACCTAGCCCTCTGGGTATGAATTATGAGAGGGTAAGTTAGTCATAGACACTCTATTTATTTTTACCTTTGATGGGATAAACACATGACTTTTTTGTAACCAGTGTAATAGAAGGGCAGGTAAGTCTGCTGGGGAATTCTGGGAACACTTTTTCCTCCTGTCTAGGGTGCAAAACATTCATCTTCCTCCTTTCTCCCTTATCACTAACGCTGGTGTCAGTCAGGAAGGGGTGCGTTTCAGTTAGGGAGGGGTGCCAAAGGAGCGATAGTCCTAGGATGGAGGCCTGGGGAAAACAGCAAAGCAGACAGAATGATGCAAACTCATGAGATGACTCTGGTTGGCTGGCAGTCCCGTTACCTCTACAGAGACTCGGTTGTTTTCAGTTTTCACTCAGGCATTCCTGATTGCTCACCTTTTTCTAGGAAACTACTGGGGCTGAACTTCAGCATGCCTCCCAGCCCCTTTTATCCCAGGCATCCAGACTTTTCCGGCTCATTTGGAAACCAGACACCCACTCGGCTTCGTTAGTCTCCTCAGCTGAACCTCTCTCTTCCTAAACTGCTGCCTCTCTATATTCTAAAATCTAACTGCTGTGATTCCCTTATAACCCACGCCTCTTCATTTCATGGCTGAATTGAACTCCTAGGTCTATCTCCAAGTCTCTGGTATCCGTCCCCGTCCCATTCTGTTCACCCCACTCCCCACATCACCCCACCCACCCCGTAGGCAGGTTGGTTGCAGTGCCTGAGAGGTAGGTGGGCGTGATCCTCGTGCTGTCTCTCTTGTTTATAATTCCTTTTGATTTTTGAGACTCACAGTTTTTTAAACATGATACAGCGCCTCAGACTTTACCCCCTGTTTCTTTTCCAATTACTCGATTCCATTTTGTTTTGAATGCTTAAAAATTAATTATCGTGCTAAATAGCAGCTCCAATGGCATGCTCCCAGTGAAAGGGCAAACTAATTAGGCAAAGCTATTTAAGTACTTAAGTATATGAAAGAGCAAAAGATGGACACTTCAAGCTGGAATGTTTGGTGGATTGTATGATTAAACTCCCACGTAATCCAGGGCTGTAGGTTCTTTGCATACATGTGAGTTTCCATTTTCTGTGAAACTTCAGAAAAATTCTCCCCATTCTTTGATAATGTCAGTCCCTGGCTCATGCTTTCTTCCCTTTTGTTGTTGTCATTGCATGATGACCTTAACCAACACATGGGTTTTCATACAACACTTGTGGCAATTTTTCCATCTTCCTAAAATCCAATACCCCTGCCTTCCTTCCTATCCAGCTGTAACTGGAGAGGAGATTCCATGGGATTTTCCCAAGTGTCTGTTTTGACTCTGAAACCCAGATTTCTTTGAACTGTACTGTGGTATCCCAGGCAACAGACATTATTTATGGAGAATTGACTGCAACATGTCTACATGCAATGTGGTTGATAGTAGCAATGGTAACTGGGTAGAAGGTGCTTTTGTTATTGGGTAAAGGGAAAGATATCCTGGGGAAATGCAGCATTGAAGAAAGATCAATGGCAGCCTTTATAAATGTCATTTAAAATGCCATTCAAAACAACTATAAAGGTTAATGGCATTTCGTTTTGATTATTTCAAAATATATTATCAGATTAAATAAAAGTTACAATGACATGCTTCCCATAAAAGGACAGAACAATTAGCCACAGTTATTTAAGCACCAGTAAATATATGAAAAAACAAAACAAAACACTCTATTAATCAAACCGAAATGCCTGTCAGATGTGCTAAAACTCTATCTACATAACACAAGTAAGTGGGCCTTTTCATACATGTAAGCACTCAGTAATGTCAAGAGTTAGCACTGAGCAGTTACCAGGGGTCAGGAAAGGCAGAGAGTAGCAGGTAAGAAATGTCTACCTTCATGAAATTCATAGCCAAATGTATGGAACTAGAAAATATCATCCTGAATGAGATAACTCAATCACAAAAGAACATACATGGTATGCACTCACTGATAGGTGGATATTAGCCCAAAAGCTCGGATTACCCAAGATACAATCCACAGGCCACACGAAGCTTAAGAAGAAGAATGACCAAAGTGCAGATGCTTCAGTCCTTAGAAGGGGAGCAAAAATATTCATAGGAGGAAATACGGAGACAAAGTGTAGAGCAGAGACTGAAAGAAAGGCCATCCAGAGACTGCCCCACCTGGGGATCCAACCCATATACATACAGCCACCAAACCCAAACAATATTGTTGATGCCAAAAAGTGCATGCTGACAGGAGCCTGATATAGCTGTCTCCTGAGAGGATCTGCCAGAGCATGACAAATACAGAGGCAGACGTTCACAGCCAACCACTGAACTGAGAATGGGATCCCCAACAGAGGAGTTAGAGAAAGGATTGAAGGAGCCGAAGGGGTTTGCAACCTCACAATAATACCAACCAAACAGAGCTCCCAGGGACTAAACCACCACCCAAAGAGTACACATGGACAGACCCATGGCTCCAGTTCCATATATAACAGAACATGGCCTTACTGGGCAATAAAAGGGAGGACAAACCTTTGGTCCAGCCAAGGCTCGATCCCCCAGTGTAGGGAATGTCAGGGCGGGGAGGTAGGAAGGGGTGAGTGGATGGGTTGGTGAACACCCTCATAGAAGAAGGGGGAGGGGAGATGGGATAGGGCATTTGTGGACGGGAACCGGGAAAGAGGGTAACATTTGACATGTAAATTAAAAAAATATCCAATTAAAAAGAAAAAGAAATGTCTACCAAGTGATTGTTTTTTAATGCAGCCAGGGAGAGTCTTGAGTTTTCTAAGAAGTTACAGACAAACTCAGAAGGCAAGTTCAGATGTGCCAGGTCAATTTGAGACAAGGACTTCAAACTGTTCTTGGGTGGTGGTGTCTCTTTGGTTACCATAGTGAAGTTGGAAGAGCTTAAACACTACGTGTTACAAATTGCTTAAGAATGACTCAACCCTGAATCTCTTGCCTTTGGTGAAATTCTTTTGAAACACTTGAGTGAACTTAGAAATCTATGCTTAAAGACCAGTCTCTGTGGTACAGCCAGGGCTTATTAAAGAGAAAATCTATAGTACCTCGTTTAAAAATAAATAGTAAGCCCCCACCTCACAGGGGCAGCACCGTAGACCTAGCCTGGTGGCTCTGATACAGAAAAGCTGGTAGGATCACCAACTACAACCCAGGCCCAGATCCTAGGCTTTGAGTAGACCCTACCTCAACGTCTACCCCATCTATGAAACGCTGGATTATGGGAAGGAGACAATCCTGCAGATCCAAAGCTACAGAGTTTCTATGACACAGGCCAACGACAGGATACCTGAGAGGAGTCCCAGTGAGGATCCAGTATTGAGAATATAACAGAACCCAGAGGCCTCCAGCCAGACTCACTGCAATGAACATTTGGAAGTAAAGATGTTTGGCCAAAAGGGTATCTTTGTGACACATTGTGATACACTGCAGCTTCCACTGTGAGATGGTTTTGTCTTGGGATTTTTTGTTTGTTTGTTTGTTTTGATTGTTTTATTTTTAATTTAGGGTTTTAATTTTTTTAATTCTTTATTTTGTTCTCTTTTGGGGGAAGGTTACAAGGATAGAGAAAACCGCATGGGACAGATGATATGAAGGGATGGGGAGATGAGTGGGATTGAAGTGTATGGTGTGAAATTCACAATCAATAAAAAGTGAAAAACAAAGAAATGATAAAAAAAAAATATGCCCCAAATGTGAAGGCCAGCAAGCCACCTGAGGAACTGGGGTTCCTTAAGTGGAAGTGAATGAAAATAACAATAATAAAAACCAAAACATCAATTCTCAAAATCATATGTATACCCAAGGTTATACAATTGTTCTATTTAGAGATGAATAGTGTATGTGCAGCCTCCATGAAGGAGTTCATGATTCATGAGTGTTCCGGGAGGGTATTAAGCATCATCTCTCATGAACAATGTGCAGAAGCTGATGCTAAGTCTGCATCTTCCTTTGAATTTCCTAGACCCCCTACCTTCTCTTTCCTCACAGAACTCTCTGCTCTTGAGTTCCCACTGCTGTTCGGGGGACAGGAAAAGCAGAGATCACTGTCATGTCTTTTAATATCCAAGATGGTGACTTTTGTGGAGAAAGAGGACATCTCCAGTCTTACCCTAAGTGCCAGCAATGGTTCTATGCTCTCTCCTGAGAGCATTTTGCTTCTGTTCACTGCAATGATGTGACTGTCAAATTCATGCTCTACCAAACATAAAAAACTCTAAGTTCTGCTTCTGAGAAGTGAACTAGAATGAGACTCTAATGAGAAAAAGAATTGAAAGAGCTTGAAGGGGCTTGCAACCCCATAAGAACAACAATGCCAACCAACCAGAGCTTCCAGGGACTAAACCACTACCCAAAGGCATGGACTGACTCTGGGCTCCAACTGCATATGTAGCAGAGAATAGCCTTGTTGGGGCACCAGTGGAAGGGGAAGCCCTTTGTCCTGCCAAAGTTGGACCCCCAGTGCAGGGGAATAAGGGGGATGTGTAGGGCAAATACCCGTATGGGGGAGGGGAGAGGAGAGAATGGGGGCTTATGGACAGGAAACCGGGAAGGGGAATAACGTTTGAAATGAAAGTAAAGAAATATATCTAGGGGTTGGGGATTTAGCTCAGTGGTAGAGCGCTTGCCTAGTAAGCACAAGGCCCTGGGTTCGTCCCCAGCTCCAAAAAAAAAAAAGAGAAAAAAAAAAGAGAAATATATCTAATAAAAAATTGAGAAAAGAAAAAGAATAGTATTAATCTATCAGTACCAGGTAATTATAATTTAAAATAATGTTCTATATTGTTCACATTTGGAAAAAGAAACACACAAATCCAAATTTAAAATTTCAATTTTCTTCAACTTCCAGGGAAGTTAGTGTTGGCTTTTGTAGCAAGAGAACTCTTAGTCATGGTGGTTCTAGGGCTCCACAGTCGGGGAAAATGCCTCTGCTGCTGCACTGGTCAGCTGCCTCCTCTAGCCTTTACTTACTGCTTCTAGAGCAGCGGTGTTCAACCTTCCGAACGCTGTGACCCTTTAGTACAGTTCCTCACGTGATGGTGATCCCAACCATAAAATTATTTCCATTGCTATTTCACTATAATTGTGTTACTGCTATAAATTGCAGTGTAAATATCCATTCCACATAGTCTCCTAAGACCCCAGACTTGTGAAATTCTTTACCTTCTTCAATCTCATAAGGGTCTTTCTTTCCCTAAGGGAATGTTACTATTGAGAGGAAATTGATGTGCAGCAGGATATCCTGAGTACTAGAGGGAAACATAATCAAAAGGAATCAGCATCATACTCTTTTATAAGATAAAGTAATCCGAAAGCCTATTTCTTATAGCCACTTAGGAAGAAGGACCTTTAACTGAAGAATTACTTCCACCCAATTGGCCTGTGACCATTTCTGAAGTGCTTTATCATTAGTATTTTTCTGACTTGTGTGTGAGGCATTTTCTTAATTGCTAATTGATGTGGGGGGGGCCCTAAGTGTGCTCGAACTGTGTAAGGAAGCTAACTGACCAGGCCAAAAGGAACATGCTGGTAGAAACATTTCTCCGCTCTGTTTCAGTTCCGGACTTGTAGGTTCCTGCCTGAGTTTCCCTCAATAAGGGATTCTAATCTATAAGCCAAATGTCCCCCTCCTGGAACTGTTTATGGTACTGATGTTTATCACAGCAACGGAGGCAAACAAGGTCATCAGCTAACAACAGACATGTCCAAGTATCTTGAGCACTTTTGAGCCAAGGAGGCCATGACCTTGAACTACGAGGACAAAAGAACTTCTGAGGGGAGAGCCAGGCCTGGTGGATCTACACCACGCCCACCTTTATGGTTCCATGATAGATACATGTAATTGTTCTCTTAGTGAATGACGCTTAGTGCCAGCCTTATTCTGTCTTAGCCATAGGGACAGCCAGGATGACTGTGGTGGTGTGGAGAGTCCATTTTGCTTTAGGCTCACTTTGCCAATGTCGGGGAAAAGTATTAAACTTCATAGTCAAAATGGACTGGAAAGTATGTGCTACTATTTAAGGCAAACCAAGGCAGAGAGTAGAGTGATGTGTATCTCACCAGGATAGTGTATGCAGCATTGGATGACAACTGTCAACGCCGCTCTGTGTGCGCAAACTACAAAGGTACTTCTCACCATGGAGGAGTCAGAAAGCAGAGGGGACACAGTGTGCTTGTACTTGTAAGTACTTATGTACTTACTCCATGAGTGTGTGCGTGTGTGCGTGTGTGTGTGTGTGTGTGTGCACGTGCATGTGTGTGTGTGTGCTTGTTACACCAACAGCGCAGTACTCAACAGTAACTAAAAACAAAACAAAAACAAAAACCCCAAACCAAACGTCCTGAGAATGTGTCAGAAAAACTAAACTTACTAAGACACAAAAATTCACTTGGTGGGGGTGCAATATGCAGGATGTGTGCCCAGCATGCACAAAACTCTGAGTCCGACCAAGAGACAGCATAAGTCTAGGGTACACTGGTGCAATCCCAGCACTTGGAGAAAGAGGAAGAGGATCAGAAGTTCAAGGTCATTTTGTCTTGTAGTGGTTTTGAGCCATCCTAAGATACATGGGACCCTATCTCAAAAGAAAACAACCAACCCAGTTTCAGATTGAACAAACACACACACACACACACACACACACACACACACACACACACACACACACACACACACACACACACACAGAGTCTGCTAATAATCTAGCATCCAGCCCAAAAAACACCTAGGAAAATTTATAAGATCATATTTATAGCTAGGCACAATGGGGCACACTTGAAATCTTAAAACTTGGGAGGCTAATGCAGAACTGAGCGTGTGAAGTAGACTAGCCTGGGCTACCTAGGGAGACACCGTCGCAAAAAGAAGGAAAAAACAAACAGAAAAAAAAATTTCCTCCCAAAACAACAAAAAAATGAAACACTTAACTCCTTTAAAGTTTAACTAAAAGAATGACAGACTCCTGAATGACCTAAGAATTACTAGAAAGTCCTGGTTTAAATCTTTATGAAACCACTCTCTCTTTGTCTGCAATGAGAAATCCAATCTGTCTACTGGATCAGCAGCTGCCTTTACTTTTGTCAGGGGAATTTTTGCTCTTGGAGACAGCGCCCCCTGCTGTACACGATACTTAACTGCAGAAGGATTTTTCCACTCAACAAAAAAGACATAGAAAGACCATTATTAAAGTGAAAGAGGCTTTATTTTCAATACCATATAAGTCATTCCATTTAATATTTATAGTGCATAGTTATGTATGAAAGCATACACAGAAAACATTAAAAAATACCCAAGGATGCGCGTGCACAGGCAAAGAAGACAGCCTTTGTGTCTATAGCAAGCTCAGAGGTAGCACAAGAGAGTATCCATCTGGTAACATTGGAAATCATGCAAAAAACTGAGTCAAGGCATGGCAGAAAGGTGACATCAGCACGAGTTATAATTCCCTGGGTACAAAACCTATATATTCTTTGGGTTTCAAAAAAATTAAATGAATGGCCTACTTTTATCTTCTGGACAAAAAAAACCAAAAAAATCTCTAAGAGCAAAGTGCACATATTGTCCCAACCACATACATATAAAATATTCAAGGCCACAGATGGAGGTCACTAGATGACAAAAGAGAACACTGGGAGGTAAGGTAACCAGAGAGAGATGCAGGAGGGAGAGGTCCCTCTGCCTCCATGGGGGATGCAAAGGCTTAGGCACTGGAACACCCAACGTGGACCACACTGCCTGCCACAAGGAACTCCTCACTGAGCTGACGTCACTGTCATCAAACCGCGAGACAGGCGGTTGTAACTTCCTTTACATTTCCCATGGGGGACAAGCATGGAAGTTAAAATGTTCATCTCTCCCAGGACACTAATTTTAAGTGATTTTATATATATATATAATATATCTGGCACTAGGAGTATGCGGTTATAAGGATTGATTAAATTCAAGCTTCCAACTCAAATATTTAATGTGCAGAAATAAAAGCTACAATTCTTTACTTTTTTTTTTAAATCATGCGCTTAAAGCAGTCATTTAAAAATAAGACAGACAAAATTCATAATGGTTAAAAAGAGAAAAATATTGGACAAAATCTTCCGGTTTGTTATGTAGCTTTTTTTTTTCCTTTTATTTTTTATTTTTTTTTAACTGCAGTTTATCATGAAACGCAGGCCACTGTAGACAGCTATGGCTCAATACTGCTTGGTGTTCACTCAGGACATCATCTTCTTACACTCCACAGAACAGAAAACCATCCCTTCCACGGGCATGAACTTCTGCCCGATCAGGCACTTGCTGCAGCAGGAGCAGAGGAAGCACTCCGTGGACGCGTGCCAGCTGAAGTTATTGTAGGTCACTCGCTGCACTTCCGGGTCGATGGCATTGTGGCACCCTTGACACACCTGCCCGGGGATGAATGGAGAAGAGGGTTAGGGACAGCGACGTCTTTGTGAGACACTGTGCGGACGGGGCCCTGTATGCTGAGAGTGCTGAGAGACAGCAGGTGACGGACAGGGTGGGAGTGCGGTCCGTAGGTGTCCCTCCGTGGTGTAAATAGGAAGTTATGATGGCAAATCCCAAAGCACCGTGCTCGTTTCCAGTCAAATTTTAGTAGATTTCACCGAAACAATTAGAAGGAATCTCTAAGACTGTTTTCCCGCACTCATTAACGCTCTGAAGTGGTAACATTACAAGGATGCGTCAAGCCTAGGACACTGACACAGGTGACTGTTAACACCCACCAATTTCGAGAGAGTAGTAAACTAAAATCATGCTCAAAGTAATTAAGGATTTGAATAAAAGTACACACAGTATTTGAAAACGAATGAGGGGTTCACACCATAAATATAACGTGTAGTTAATCAGCTTCTGTTCTGTCCTAAGTTTAGTCATCGTTTATCTGTGATCTGTGCCATGAACTTTAATACCTCCCTTCCTTGCAGCACCCTTTGTTTTGTTTTGTCTGGGAGAAGGTATTCGGCCGGACCTAACTTCCTGATACTTCTCCCTCCCTCCGCCTCCCGAGGGCTGTGATACCGGGTGATTTAGGTAGTGCTGTGCAGGAAACCCAGGACATCATGCACACTGTGCCAGGACGGTACTGACAGAGGTATATTCCTAGCCCACCATTCAGTATCCTGGGTATGCTATACTCCAATATACTAATGAGGAAAACATATGCGTAATATTCTTCTTAACTGATGATACACATGAAGAGAACGAGAAGCAGTCATTAATATTACAACAGAAAACCACCTCACAGAAAGCTTCAACGCACGAGAGTCATTTGCATTGTTTACATATGACCTGAATAAAATGAGAAACATCTAAGATCTTGGTTTTACAAGAACTGAGGGAATGCCATGTGGCACTGATCAACCTTAAGCACCACTTGTCTCTTGGTTGGGGGTTACTGCAGTGGGACGGCCATTGTTGGGCAATGAGGTGACCCGCATCACACAGCCACTGCAGACCTGAAATATACTTTTTGTATATTTTACAGCTATGTACCTTCTTAATACAGAGACTCTATCTGCAGGTCTACCAACTACCTCCTGGCTGGGAAACAGACATACTTTCTTTGCATAATGCAGATACATGTCCTGAATACAAATAATATTCAATGTAGAAGCTCTAAGTTCCCCCTGAATCTGCAGCCGCACCATGCAAACGGTTGCTTTTGCATGGAATTTCTGTAGTGCGATAGCTCATGTAGAATGTTCTGGTTTTCTGTACTTCGTATTAGTCTTCCGACACTTTAGAACCGTGTGACAGAGGACCCATTTGCTTTCCTTTTTTACTTTCTGTTTTGCAACATTATTTGTGGATCATTTTATTATTAGATGAAACATGGCCTTTTCATTTTTAGTATACAAAAGAAGACAAACCAACTATTCAATTGCATGTGAAATTGAGGGGAGTCTTTAGGTCAGAAAGAACCACACGGACACACAAATGGCATGGTGTTGCACTTAGGGCTTATGGTTCCATACAGTTTAGCTTCACAACTGCAGTGGGTCACCATTCGTCTAGGAATCTTACATATGACTCCAGCTAACACCAGCAGATCCTTGCTTATCCACAAAGGTCAAAGCTACATGCACATGGAGGGTCTGCCTGGGGGTCGGGGGAGACTATACCCTTCACCGCAGTGTGCCTGGCAGTACATTGCCTGTGGCATATTCCTCACACAGCTCAAAGAGCCAGTTCCTTCCATCCCTCCTGCTTTTTTTACTTGAACACAGGATGTGAGGTAGCTAATGCTGTGTCGTCATGGGCTCTCTGGCTGGAGGACCCTGTGAGCCTTACAGATGCGAATCCTGGCCAGTGGAGTATGGTGAGCACATGGGGACAAACCGGGTTTCTTCCCACCTCACTCCTCCTTCCGGGTGATTTTTACCTCAGAAATGCCCTGATTAGATTGAGGACATTTCTCCAGGTCTAAACATGTTTTCTCTTTCACTTCTTTTATAAATATTAAAATCTTTGCACAGATTAACACAGTGAATTAAATAATGTGCAGCCCATTGTTTCAGCACTGGTGAGATAAAGACAGCTCGTTTTAATATTAGGCAGTGCGTCAAGACGGAAGACGGGCACACAGCTAAGCTTATTTCTTTGTAGACGTACTGGACTCTTAGAACTATACACAGGTACTGTTTTCCCCCTCTCCTAGGAGTTTCCCCTATGTGATAGCTTAGGGGACTTTAAACTAAGAAAACGTTGGAGCCTATCCTTCTGATATTATCAGCCAGGAAGGCTTATGAGCTGACTATATATGGTCATCTTTTCACCGTGTATCTACGTTACCATCTCTTGGCCAGCATGCAGCAGCAGGCGCTCTGTGTAACACAATGGATGTCATAAAAATATGCTCTCACATTAAGCACCTGAATGTCCCACACGACAACCTAAATATACAGGCCAATTTCTGCTGTACTAGATCAGTTCCACAAATGTTTGGAAACTCACTCAGTAATCTCTAGATAGCAAGTCAAGGGCCTCGTGGGTGGATTAGCAGCATGTACTGAAAACAATTTTTTTTTAAAGATCTAT
This sequence comes from Rattus rattus, assembly GCF_011064425.1. Lineage (NCBI taxonomy): Eukaryota > Metazoa > Chordata > Mammalia > Rodentia > Muridae > Rattus > Rattus rattus. Next base: position 121,874,697 of record NC_046159.1, read on the forward strand.
TTATTTTAGTACTTATGTGTATGGGTGTTTTGCCTGCATACATGGCCATGTAACAGGCGTGTCCCTGGTGCCTGAAGAAGCCAAAAGACCCCGTAGGAATGGAGGTATGGATGACCGTGAGCTGCCACGTAGGTGCTTGGAATAGAACCCAGGCCCCCCCGGAAGTGCAACAAGCTCTCAACTGATGAGCCAATGGTAAGGCCCCCGGAAACCACTTTAAATGGAATCTGATCTGTGGTGATAAGAATAAATCCATTCCTATTAAGTAATTTTTTAACATTATTACCAAGCATCATATATAATCTATATGGCAAATGCCCAGGCAGGACAAGCCATCTTGGGTAGTCAGTGCATTGAGGGCTCTGGAACTGCCTAGATTTATGGAGTGTACGAAGGAAGCATATGCTTTCTTTGTAGGGGCTGGCCCTTGGCTTTCCACTTTTGTGACGTAAGAGGCAGAAAGGCAGAAATGGAAGAAGTCAGCGCACAGGCTGAGGTGGGTGTGTCCCGTGCCTCTTACCACAGCATGGTTCTTCACGTAGCACGGCTTGCACACAGGCTTGTCACGGACCATCACGTATATTTTTCCTGCCAGGATGTTGTCGCAGTCAAAGCAGCAGAAGTGCTTCAGATGCCAATTCTGGTTTTCTGCCTGGGTATATTCATTGCTGAATATCAGCTGGCAGGAGGAGAGAAACAAAACCCATCAGGCATCTCTTTCCTTTACCCCGCAGGAACACACCCAGCTCCTCCTGATGGCCGTCTAAGCCTACAAGAGCAGATGCCTTCTTGGGGGCTGAATATTTGAAAATGGTAACGTCAGGCTTGGGTTTGTTATCAAAATCAATCTTCTCTTTCTGATCATTTCTCATTGGTTTGACTAGGGCACCCACAATGAACAATAACCAAGTTGCTCGCACGATCAGTACTTGTGTAACGCCTGTTGTCTCCCAGATGGCGGGGACCTGTGGGACACAGGGAGAGGCTGCAAGCGGGGTGGCCCTGGACGACGTACCTCATCACAGCCAGCACAGCGGGGCTTCTCGCTGTCACAGTAATGTCTGCCACAGTACAGCTTCCCATTCTTCCAGAAGTAAATCATGTCGACCAAGAGTTCACCACAGGTGCTGCAGATAAAACATGCCGGGTGCCAGAGTTTGTCGTAGCCAGCTCTTTCAGCATAGATGGCTGGATCTCCTTCCCTCATGGTGTTTTTGCAGCAGTAACAGGACTAGGGGAAAGAAGCCAGACACAGTTGTCAGAGCACGGCATCCTCAGTCCCTGCACTGGGGTCCACCAAGCAACCGTTTCTACAGAAATGACAACACAGTCCTGACATGTCTCTTCTCAGTTCCCTTCTATCCCAATCATCTTCTTCCCCTCTGTGTTCGACACACTACGGTTTCCAGAAAGGAAGTCTCTTGTTGGGAAAAAGTTCATAGTTGTTTTCACCTCAACTTTTATGTCAGTTCTCTCAAAAATAATTCACTAAGAGCTGTGACTGAATGTTTGGAGAATCACACCTTATTAACTTATGTGCTAATCGTAACTATGAGAAATGCATTTACAGTCAGCTTGGGCCTGACGCTTTATCTGCGTCATGATTCTCCTTTTCCTTTGAGCCATTTCAAAAAAAAAAGTGTCTGAAAGAGACTTTTAAATGCCCTTTCCAGTACAGCTGCCCAGATTGAAGTCGGCATCATAGTCATGATCTTGCAAGCAAAACTACATTAGCCTAAGCATATATTTTTCCGGTGTATGTGGAAAGATAAGCTCTCTGATTGGATGTGAGACCTGATTCATAAGAGGGAATTCATGCTTGCTGAGATAAACTCAGTCAAAACCCGTGGCTGAACACATTGAGGAAACATATACTGTTGTTCCGTTGTATTGGTAGAGCAACAAACCGCCTTCTAAATGTTCCTGTTTATACTCATAACAAAAGCTACCTCGGCCTTAGTCATAATGAATGCAGGGACTCAGACTGCTCAGATAAGTGATGGGTGAGTAGTCGGCTCTAAAGAGGACATGTGTACCACTCAGGGGACATCATGGAAGAGAGGGTAGAAGGATCGTAAGAACTAGCTGAGGGAGGGAAGGACTGCGAGCTGCGGTCTTCTGGGCATGACTACGCCATTGTAATCAGGATCCCACAGCACCAGAGGCTGTCTGCACTGGGCCGGCACAAGATTGGGCCAATCAACCGTCCATCATGCATTGGGGAGGGCCTCACAGGGCCATGTTCCTCCTTGCTTAACTCTTGTTTACTGACAGGTTCTGGGGGAGGGGCAGTCATTGTCTTCATCTGTGTACTCATTGGAGAGCCCACTAAGATTCAAAGCCGAGTTCCAATCTCTTGGCCACACACATTTGGTTAAAGTAGATCACAGTACAAAGATACATGAACCCAAAAAAGGGCCATGGGAACTTAACGGGAATGAGAGGAAGATAAGAGATCAATGGAGTAATCCAAACATATTATATACATGTGTGAAATTGTCAAAGCCCATATAGAATCAAACCCGAAAAAAGTAAATAGGCCTCATTAATTTAGGGGCTAATGAGATGTTCAATAGAAATTGGCGGATGCTTCCTCACTGTGATCTACAGCCATCCCAACAAGGTACAAAGGCTCAACATAGCCCTTGCTAGAGTGAGTGAAAGAGGCAGTTTAGTGATGTCATCACTCCTCAAGGCTACATTGACGATGTTAGCCAATGTTAGTCAATGTAATTAAAGGAGAGAAGTATGATATGCATAAAAAATAACCAGTTAGCACAAGAACTATGTTTAGAAACAGATGCTGAGACCAGAGAAGTGGCCCAGCCGGTTAGAAGACCTGGCAGCTCTTCCTGTGTTTGATTCTAAGCACTCATGATGGCGCACTACCGTGTCTATCTCCAGTCCTAGGGAATTCAGCGCCATCTTCTGGCCTTCACGGGCACTGCATGCATATGGTGCACAAAAATAGATGCCAGCAAAAAATAAATAAATAAATAAATAAATAAATAAATAACCATACACATAAAAATAACAAAATGTTCAAAAAGCTTTTTAAAGAAACGGATACCAGCTTGGTGTGTTGTATCCAAGTAAGAAGCTAAAAAGCTAATGCTGTCTACTGTGAACACATGAAACTCAAAATGATTCTTCGTAATAATCAGAAAGTTTGGCTGCAGATAGATGCCCCAAACGTTCAAACCTAGTAATTCTCTAAGATAAGTCAGAATGAATTATCATTCTTCTCCTCACCTAATCCTTTTTAGAAACAGAGGAATGGTCCCCAATACACACACCACACAAGTTCTAAGAAAGGAAAAGATCCACAAAACGCAAAGCGCGTCGACATGGCGGCTACTCACATATTGGGTCTTCTTGGCTTCTGCAGACTTGTCCTTGGAACCCACTGCTGCTGGGGTGTTTCTGTCTCCGGCAGGGTTGTGCACCTTGTCACCTTGAGCATTCATCTCGGAAGGAAGCTTCACGTCGCCCACGCCCAGAGCTTCACTCTTATATTTCTTCACGAACTGTTCCATCTCCTTCACCTCTTTGGGAGACAGCTCGTGGCACTTAGAAGGGTCCTGGTCATGTGCAGGGAGCTGCTTCGCCAGCTGCTTCTTCCGGTACTGCGCCCCCTCTGAACCCGCCACTGGCTGCTTCTCTTTGGGGAGCATCTGCATGTACTGCCTGGCCTGGAGGGCGGGAAAACCGGCGTCGCATGGGGTTATTCCGTCTTTTACAACACGCACAAGAAACAAGTTACTTAAGAAGGGAGTTTCAGCCTTTTGCTATAAACATCTAAAGACATTAACACATTTAAAAAAAAACCACATGTTTTAATGAGTATAATGTACCCATTTTCTCCGGGAAACTAACTCCGTCCGTCCAGTTTTAAAGAGCATTTGGATTACCGTGGTTTATGTGAGCTAAATCAGCAGAAGTGTGGCTATATGAAACAGCCTGGGTACACCACTACCAGTGCAGGGGGACGGTGGCCTGTTCGCCATATGCAAATACCATTTGTGAGGTTTACTGAAATGCCCTAACTGACCGTCCAATGTCTCAGTTGTCCGTTAGGAAAGAGTTTGATGCCAATCGTACTTTTTTGCCTTTTCTAGTAAAAGAAAAATAATGCCGGAACTTTTTTGTTCAGTTCTAAATACAGGCAGTAAATCCATTAATGTATCCTCTCTCATCATAAGAAACATCTTAAGGGGGTACCAGAAACCAGCTAGATGGATATAAAACACTGATTGTTTTTTTCTTTTTCTGATTTTCATGTAATTACTGACATTTTTAGAATATTCTCTAAAAAAAAACAAGGTAAATTAGGTAGTTAGGAAAAGTCTATGGGGCATGTAGTAGACTCATGGTTTAAAAAGCAGTAATAGGTACCCAAAGTCGAAATAATGGGAACTCAAGGAAAACAACAGATGTGTGGTGGGTGACCATGTCACAAAGGAGCTGCCCTAAATAAATAATCTAATAACATTAAAAACAAAACAAAGAGCCTCCTTCCTCATCCCTCCCAGTCCTTACCAGCGCCTGGTTCTGAACCGGGGGGGCCCACTCATAGGTAACGGTGTTGATGGAGACGTTCTTCTTGGCAGCCACTGGATTGGTCAATATCATAACATTGCGTTTGTACATGGGGATTCCATCTGACTTCAGCTTGGCGATCAGGGTGGTGTACTTGGTGTCTTCAAAGAGTCTCCCCACCTTCCGGTCCTCCTCAGTGCTCAGGAGGACGTCATGCTCTTCTTGACCACATTTGCAGTTACGACATATTTTCCTATGAGTTGGGGAAAAGCAGAAAATGACCCAGTCTGCCTAACTGGTGATACACGTGCAGTCCCTCCCCGTCCTTCATGCTTCCTAAAACACTTTAAAAATGTATTGCATATAACACAGAAAAGCAAGTTGTTTCACATGGGAGGGATGAGAATACACAAGCTGAAGCAAGAAAGACACAGGGAAACACACCCTTACTTCATATGACATTGAAAAACTAGGTTATAGCTAAGAAGTACATGTCCAAAAGGCCCAGTATAACGTTAACCCATGTGGTCTTTGTCCCAGACTCCTCACTCACTGACATACATACATACAAACAATACATACGTACATACATGCATACAATACATACATACATACATACACACACATACATACATAAATACATACATACATACAAACGATACATACATACATACATACATACATGCATACATACATACACACACACACACACACACACACACACACACACACATACATACACACACATCACCTCAACTTTCCCAGCAGGAAATGTCATGTTTCATTCATTACCTGTTACTATTTCATTGTCCTTCCCCAAGTCACTCTTTAACTGAGTGGGAGATTCAGAGGCTTTCCCCACAGAAAACATCACAATCCTACATTTAGCCCTACATCCTTTTTCAATTTCCTTTCCCGTTCCAGCTTCAATCTCCGTTCCTTTCCCATTTTCATATTTTCTTTCTTGGTTCCTTCCTTCTTTCCTTTCCCTTATTTTTTTCAAACACTTGTCCACTAACTATCCTGTTTTCCATTACATATCAAAGAAAGGTGGGCTGGTATTAGTTTCAGGCCAGCCAGGTCTACATATTGACATCCTGACTCCAAAATAAGACAAAGGAATTAATGATCCTCTGCTCTTCTGGTGTTTATTCGAGTTTAACAACACAACCCATTTCCACTCCTCTCACTAGCATCCGACATCCTCCATGCAAGCTCCATGTATGTCCGTGTAGCAATGTGTCGAGACCGGACCCTACGAAAACCACAGGTCCAGACTTTGAACTTCTGAAGTCTACGTCCTGGTAAGAAGATGACACAGACACACATAAACATTTTCATTGCATTTGTGTTAGGAGTGAAAACTAGGCTACCATGACAGTAGAATTTCTACTTCAACCTGGTGAAGAAAGGATTCCAAAAGAAAGTGTTATTTAAGTTTAAAGCTGAAAAGACACATAAACATACGTGTGGGGGTGTGCAGGCGTGGCGTGTGTTTGTGGCTGAGGAAAGGCTCCCAAGGCTTGAATAGAAAGAGTGTTTGCAGTGGCGCTAAATTAGGAAAGAACTATTCGATAGGTCTCGCACCAGAGAAGGCTGGAAGCAAGTGAGCGTGAAGCTGATGGAGAGAGAGGCAGGCATAAGACACCTGAGGGCACATCATGCAGAGTGCGACCTTTGTTATCACAGCAATTATGCGTCACTGACTCATTGATAATTAGTAACACGAACAGACCTATTGTTTCAAATATCACACAAGCAACCATGCACAGACTGGATTAGAGATAAAACATACTCGAAGGCTAACATAGCCTGTTAGTCTTCAGTACATGCACTTAATTCAAAAATGGTGTATGTTGCCAGCAATTGCTGGCAGGAACCCGGTATGGCTGTTCCCTGAGATGTTCTACCAGCACCCGACCAATACAGACACAGATACTCACAGCCAACCATTGGACCAAGCTCAGGGACCCCAGTGGAAGAGCTGGGGGAAGGACTAAGGAGCCGAAGGGGAGTGTAACCCCATAGGAAGAACAACATAACTAACTGGACACCCCCTGCCCAGAGCTCCTGGGGACTAAACCACCAACCAAAGAGTATACACGGAGGAACCCACAGCTTCCACTACATATGTAGCAGAGGATGGCCTTGTGTGACATCACTGAGAGGGGAGCACCTTGATCCTATGGAGGTTCGATCCTAGCATAAGGGGGATGCTAGAATGGTGAGGCAGGAGGGGCACCTTCATAGAAGCAAAGGGGAGGGTGGAGGGGCAGATGGGGCAGGAATGGTTATGGAGAGGTAACTGGGGAGGGGGATATCATTTCAAATGTAAATGAATGAGATGATTAATAAAAATAAAAGTTTTTTAAATGTGCATGGGATTAGCTGTGCTGTGGTTTTTAATAACAGCAGCGCTGTGACACTTCATAATGAAATGTATACATCACATAGGTAATGCAAGGCCCTGGAAACAGATCATTAGACAGTGGAGAGAAAAAACATGTCAGATCTTATAGTCAAATCCAACTAAGCTTGTGGATGACTGAGACGTACTGACAGATTCTCGAAAAGACAATAAGGGTTTTGGTGATGAATAAGATGGTAAAAGAAAGTTTAATTTATCAAGATTAAACACACAAAAGAGAGAGAGATGTGAGGTAGGGATGGGCAAGGGTGAGAGGCTGAATGTCTTCAACACTAAACTACGGTGGTAATTGGATTGCCCGGGATGGGGATATTGGTATCACGTAGACTGCACGGCAAAACAATCTAGTGTGTTCTGGTAAAACAAAGCAAACCAAAACAAACCGCTCCAATCTTGAGACTCAGCCAGCAGTAAGTAACATGAATGAACTGTGTCAAGGCCTCTGTGTCCTGTGAAAGGCTGAGGACCCAGAACGGCGTCTGGCAAAGGAGCAAACTGGGGAAGATGACAGCAGAGAAGAGAGACAGGGGAACTCCGAGGTACTGGAGTTTTAAGCTGGAAGGGAAATAGAGGGCCATGGAGTTGACATTTCGCAAAGCATTGTATAACTTCAGATTGCTCAGGAGGTCAGGACAGATGCAAATTGGCATTAGATGCTGTTAAGTGCGTGTAGTAAGTTACACAGATCACTAACAAAAGCACTTTACAGTATACACGCGCATACCAGAAAGGATGAAAGGACAATTCCTGGGTGAAGTATTCTATCAAGGAAATTATGAAAAGGCGTCATAAAGCTCTAAATCACAAGGAATAAAACAAATAACATTAGGAGAACTAATCATGTGAAAGGCTACTTTTCATTACTAAAAGCATTTAACATCTCTCAAGATCACAATAGGATCTCATGATAAGAATCAATAGGCTCTCAGAAAAGCCTGAAAAAAGAAAAGAAAAAAAACACCCATCTCCAATCTACCCAACATTGAGCACACATTTACGGTTAGTATATTAATTTTAAATTTTGAGGCGAGAGACTAACCCCGCTATCTCCATTCGTACTCATATTTTCCAGGATGCACTATCAGAGCAGTGAGAAAAATCAATGAGACACAAGTGATAAGGACTCGTCGGACAGAAGAGAACCAGAGAGGCAGGAGAAAGGGGGAAGAGGCAGGAGAAAGGGGGCAGACACGGGGGCTGAACGAGCTCATCTCTCTTCTTGTACAAGTATTGGTCAGGAAACTTTATTTGGTAAAAATCTGTGGAGAATTGATGCATTTTATTATAGCTATAAAAGATCCTTTCTTGCATCCAGTTATCTCACACCCCCATCTAGTGGAAAGGATCGCATCGCCCTGACTTCTCCAGCGCGCTCTTTATTTGCCTGCAGTTACCCAAAACAGTGGAATTATCTATAAAACCATCACTTGGTGGTTAGATCAAGATTAAAACTAGAGTAGAAGGCATTCTGGAGAGGGAATGAGGTAGGGGAGGAATTTGGTTCTCAAAACAGGTAAGCAGGTCTTCCCGAGGCTGAGGACTATGGTGTGAGTTGTACTAATCGGAAACGTGACTGCTTACAGGGATACAAGGTGACTCTGCCTTTGGGTCTGGTGACCTACGTTTCACCAGAAAACGTGTGTACCATAAAATAAGGGCCTTTTAATGAGCAGTAGAAGACGTGGTAAGGCAGATGAAACTGGTGGGTAACCATGCTTTAGCAAACCGAAGGTACAGCTACATTTACTGTGAAGGTTCTCAGTAAAGCAGGCACATTAACCAATGACACCAGACCCACCTCCATCGTTTTATTACATGTCTTGCTCATCCTCTGGAGGATTCATTATTGGATGAAGCCCCTTTTCCCTATCTACCCCTTTACTAACTCACAACACTTTCACCAGGAAGATCATCTCATGTTAAACAACATGCCAACTGCTATGCTGAACAAGGAAAAAGAAAATAAAAAAGCGTCACGTTATCCCAGTGCTCAGTTTTCTAAGTAGAGAAAACGCACTATTGATTAATGGGCAGTTTTAAACTGGGACCGGTGTCTAGCCCTTCTGTATTCCCACTCCCACAGGGATGAATACGGAGCTGAACACTTGGTAAAACGTGACCCCGAAAGGGCAGCTGTGCTCTTTCTTGGCCACACTGCCATCGCTGCTGCAGCTGGAGGGAGTGAGCAACCCTTCCAGCCACCACACTGCAGCTGCATGCATACAGTGGGAACCTGGCTCAAGCCACCACGCCACCGAGATACCTGTAAAACCCGGGCAGCGGCCACAATCTGGACATTGTGGAAATCTGGGCTGTAGGAGTTGGAAATGGCTCTTAAACCATTTCATAACAACTCATACAGTTGTTTAGCCTACATTGTCAGGTACATGGGGGAACTGGCTAACCAGATTCAGAATTAAGCTAGGTTAAAATCATCCTTTTTACTTTAAAAAGGAGGAAGTGACATTGAAGGTCTAAGGTGTATGTGTGGGTAGGTGGGGGGGGACTCTTGTTTGAAATAAAGCGTTGTTTTTAAAAATTAGAACCTGACAGACAGACAGGCGTGCGCGCACACACACACACACACACACACACACACACACACACACACACACACACACACACACAATACAGAGAACAAATCCAGACTCTAGACTGCGACAATTTAAGAGTTCTTGAATTAAATCCAAGGAAGAGAATGGAATTTCTAAAGTTTTTAACAGAAAAACACCGAAATTTACAGCTTCAAGCTGAACGCAGTCAAGAAACTCCAATTCACCTGAGAGAGGAATGATTTCTGCAGCAGTGATACATACAAATTATTATTTTCCATTGCAAGTAGCGGAACCTGGAGAGCTCCCACACACCACCAGCTGTCCCGGTGATCTAAGAACAAGGCTGTGGCATTGCTACAAACCATAATTTAAAAGGCTGGAAGCTGCCCTTTTGTAACAGGGACATACATATATGGGCAGGAACATGGGCCTCGGTTACAGAATTCAACACAAAGGTTACTCCATTTATGGTCAGGAGTCCTCAGTTTTCTGCCAGACTTAAATCAATTGGAAATTCTGCAGTATGTGCACTGCAATTGAAGCAATAGCATCTTTTGTAAAATGTAACTGTTTTAACATACGTAAGACAAAACTATAATTCTGTTACTTATACAATGAATGACCTATGGTTGTAATGATCTTACCACATCTTCAGTATAAAAGAAGTTGGCTATAAATGCCTTGAAATCTTGAGATTGTGCCATTTCATACATTTCCTAAGTACTTATATCTGCGTATTGCTTGAAGTGTGTCCCATAGATAGTTCTTGGTGGGTAGATGGCAGCTTTCTTAATCTCTAGTCTTGGGATCCCTAGCGCACTGAAGGGAAGCCCTCACAGATAAAGGGTGCCATTAATCACAGGATGTCTGTGCCACCAAAGTCACTCCAGGGCAGACAGCTGGTGAAGCCCAAAGCTGCCTGGTCGTGAACGTAAAAATGTGTTCCCCTTTCTCACGTGGCATGAAGAAAGATACTTAGGAAGATTTTGACAAGCTTTGGGTTCAAGTTCCGCTGTCTCCATGAAGTATTTATTTACTTTTCTCAGCCCGAGTCCTCACATAAAATCGTGGGTGTGAGGGAAGTTAGGAAGAACCAGGAACATAAAATGCGGTGAAAAGCAGAATCTAAGGCCAACCTTAGACTCTCACCTCTGGTGTCGTTCCCATAAACATGGTTTTCGTTTGATAAATGGGGGAAGGGGTGTCCAGGCAGACCTACTCTAATCGTACAAGCCCATAAAAAGGAATGGAAGCAGAAGTCAGGGAGATTGAAGACATAGAAAGGGCTCTAACTGCTGTTGACCGAAAGACGCAAGTGTTCGTGTGTAAGGTATGTGTGTGGCTTTCAAAGATGGCAGCAACTCCATCTGAAAGGCAGCTAGGAACCAGGGACCTCAGCTGCCCAACAACAACAGAAATCGGATCCTACAAACAGCAGGAACAAGCAGTTAGAGAGAGCACACATCAGCAGGTTGATATCGGCCTTTTGAGATGCCAAGAACAGAGTCGCCTCTGCTGTCCTTCTCGCTCCTCAGCTTGTAACGGTGAGGAGGGAGGCTCAGGTAACTAACAGGTGGTCTTCTTACCCACTGAGGTTTTGTAAGTGGTTACCCAGAAACAGAAACCCACCACATGTGCGGCATATGGAAGGGGCTCAGAAATTATACTTAATAGAAACCGTTGGCACAAACAAGTCATTAGAACATTTTTCAAGTTTTGCTATTTCAGTGACTTTGCTGAGCGGAGCTGGAAGTTTCCCTCTAAACTTCTCTAAGCGCAGAGACTTATTTTTAGTTTCCCAGAACTTTCGTGACAAGTTCTGAACGTCCATTCACCTCTCTGGAGCCATGCTCTTCAACCCACAGCGCTCTAGCTGACAATGTCAAGTGGACTTCTTTGTCCTCAGCAATAAGGCAATGGAAGCCATTAGCCAGAGGCTCCAGGGTAAAGCGGAATAAAACCTCAATACTCCATAGTATTCAGGAGAAATAATTTCTAACCTGGGAATGTGTGGAAGTACAGGAAGGAGGGGCCACAGATCACACTGTATCCCCCAAATTCACACGCTGACCTCCTATTGCCTAATGGAAATAAAGTTAAAGCTTCCAGGAGGTAACTAAGGTTCAATGAGGTGATATGGAAAGGGTCTTAATTTGATAGGACTGGAGGCCATATATAATACTTGGATGCTCCCTCCCATGCTCCCTCCACACACTGGCCTTGGAAGTGACCGCTGACAAAGCGACTGCCTACAACTAGGAGAGCGGACCCTCGACAGAACTTCATAGCTTTCACAGTGGAAAGAAATCCGTGTTTAATGCACTAAATCTCTGTTTTGTTATAGCAGCTAGAGCTGACTAATACATTGGCATAGTAGTGCACGATCTAAGAATTTCTGTTTCTAGTGCTGGGAGGTGGAATCTGCCCAAGCATGCACGGATTGGGTAAGAAACTCAGAGGATCTGGGGGAATAACATGGACCATGTGGTTGGGAGTAAATGATACTGAGGAGGAGGGTGAGAACAGCTGGACAAACAGGACCTCGGATGCTGAGATCTGCCATCCAAAGCCAAAGAATGTCAGGAAAGGACATCCCGGTGTGCATGGAGGGTTCTCATGCAATTGAGAAGTACACAAGAGAACCTACTAAACCACTTCAAAACACCATTCTGTGCCTGTGGAGATGGTATGGACTGAGTCCTAAATGTCGAGGTTCACCGTGAAGATGGAGGCGATCAAGTGCCTGGGGACCCCATGGCTCCGGTTTGAGAGACGACATCTCTGTTTGCACTCAGGACCACTGATCTATAATTCGTTTCTATGACCGTTCCAAAAGGGGGCTAGAGAGATGGTTCCGTGGTTAAGCACAGCTGCTGCTCTTCCAAAGGGTGGAAGGGTCAGTTCCTGCCATCCACATGGATGTTAACGATTGCCTGCAACCTCAGTTCCACAGGACCCTACGCCCCTCTTCTGACTTCTGAGGGCACCAGCAACATGTGTGGTATGCAGGCAAGCATGCAGGTAAAATATACATACCCATAAGATAAAAATGAATAGATAAATGTATTTTTAGAAATACTGAAAACTAGCTGTACCCAGAGGTCCAAGGCACCTGCCTCTGGTCTTGCAGTTATGGACGCTGGAGAATGACAAGAAATTGTACTGAAGATGTGTGTTTGGACCCCTGCCAGGAGGATCACAACATTTCTAAGAAATATCATATGGAAAGACCATACAAACTCCAGGCTATCTTGGGGGCCAACCTCTAGTATTTATGATTCTTGGACCCTAAGACTATGGCCAGTTTACCAAAGCACTCTGTTTGATAAATCTAAGAAGGGTTTTCATGCTCTGGAGGTTATCTGGCCAACCTTTCGACAATTTAAAAACCTCAGATTACAGCAGAAGAATCTGCAGACCAACAAGTCACTCTAAACTAACCTGGTCTACAGAAAAAGCAATCTCTCTCAAGAATGAGCTTTCAAAGCCTCATGAGCAGTTTGGGAAATGACATAGCTGAAAGGGTTATTTTCAGCTTGAAAACACCATGCCCAGCAGGGGGCGGTGTGTCCCTCTGAACCATCATCTGGTAGAGAAAGGAAAGGTGGTGAAGGGAAGAGGTGGTCACCCTGGTTGGTGTCTTCCTCATCCATGCATTCAATAAACAGAGAATGTAAAACAAACACACATCTTCCCCAAACAACACAGCATACCAAGAGTCACATAAGTCACCATGTATTAGATAGACACTATAGAAAGTCTGAAGAAGTGGACAGAGAGCAAGCCGGCACGAGGTTAATGGTGAGGTTTGAGCATCTGTGATTCTGGCCCTTCAGTTGTACTGGTAGATGACCTCATTCTAATCCTGAGAAAATACTCTGTGTTCAATGATATTATCGTTGTATACCCTACAGGCAAGGAAGCTACTTAAGTTTGGAATATACCAACTCCATGGAAAATTCTAAGCTCTTTGAAAAAAAAATAAGGAACTGGTCTGTTACTTGTGCAAACAGGGATTTCTATTTCTATCCCTTTAAGGCATTTATGTCTCTTATCTAGAGCTTATTAAACATTCGAGCTTGTAAAGGAGATTTTGTTCTATCTCCCTTTAGCTTACGCTGTACACAGACATAATGGTTGTTGAAGCCTTTTTATTTTGGTTTCTGTTGTGATCTGAAACGTGGAAGTAGGAGTTCACTGGAGTTCAGTGTGAACTGGAACTACATACAGCTCAGAGGACGAATGCTTGCTTTGCATACATACATGAGGCTGAGGGCCGTTCCTCAGTACTGAAAAGGAAAGCTTATTGCCACAGGGGAACCATCATCCTCTGGATAACTGACTTTCACTTTTTTAGATTTTGACAACACTATGCTGACCCTAACTTCCGGCAGGCATGTGGAAGAACCTTTATGGTCTTTGAAAGAGCTGGTTTCCTCTTTTAGCAAAGAAGTCAACCAACTTTGCATACAGTTATCAGCAAACCCACCCCACGACGTGAACATGGAACAGTTCATTTCTCATTAACCCAGCAGCTAAGGAGCTGTGCCCACGAACTCGTCAGAGGACGAGAACACTGTCCGAGAGGGAAAAGACTAATAATACTATGGTTTCGAGAGCTCACCTCCAGAAGTGTAGTTCAAACCCTTCACAGTTCTCTTTGCATTTTAGACAGGGGGCTCCAAATCCTTGCTCGTGACCTAAGCCCATCTGTTAAGGGAGGAACAAAACGGGATCTATTATTATACATTTTTTACATTTTTAAAAATTCAATAAATCACACTTTTAATTCCACTTAACGCTCTTGTTGATGGAACTCTCAAACAAATATTTTATGAGCTTCACACTGTTTAGCTAAGTCTGACACCGGGTATGTAAGTGGAAGCCGTGAGTACGTATGTAGCGTTCTTTCTATTCTCATTGTTTTTATTCATGAAAGGAAGAGAAGCAAAACACAACTTTATAGAAGACCACAAATACTTAAAGTCACAAAACTCATGAACTCATGGCTTTGCCCCTTCTGTGCCCTGATTATAAGTTCAGGGAGGACACAGAGGGCGGAGACTGAAAAGCGAACAAATGTATGAATGAGTTTAGGAATTATGATTAAAGGGTTATTTATATTATGAAAGTACAACCACAGCAGCTACACATATTTGTTGAATACCAGAAAAGGTATCCTATCATACTTACCACTTAAATCTTACAAAACCTCACAAAACACCTGGGAAGCAGGCACGATTTCCCTCTGTTCTTTATAGATGATTTCATTGAAACCCCAAAAGCTTTCAGAATTTGCTCAGGATGGAAATCTCAGTACGTTCTGGAACTTAGCTGGAAGCCTCCTCCCTGAGGACTAGCTCTCTCCTGGCACCCAAAGGTGTTATGAGGACTGACAAGGAGAAAAGCCATCGGCAGGCTTATCCAGCTGTAAATCTAGATTTTATACTGACTACCCCGGCAAGATATCCAAGATGGCGCTTTAGTGGTACTTTTGTTTGAGGGGTAACCAACAGTGGTCCACTTGGACTTAAGACCCACCCCGTGAATAGAGATTTAAGCCTGGTATTGAACACCAAGCAGTTATCGACAGCTGAGAGGTCTTGGACACTAAAGGAGAGCCTACAGCCACATTCCTAAACCAGTAGACTGTAGTCTAAATACATGTTCTTATATGCATTCTTATACCCAAAGACAAGAGTATCTCTCACCCCTCATCCAAGAAGTGTCTCTCTGCAGTAGGTGGAAACTATTATCGGAGTCTACAACTGGTCGAAATGCAGAGAGCACCTGGCTATGGCGTACCCAAGCCCCATGGTGCACCTACAATAGGCTCAGGGAACATGGCAGGGGTGGGATTGTAAAAGCCAGATGCCTGCTGCTAGATAGTACCTTCTACATGTGACAGGAAAGCTGCATGCATGAACTCTCAACAATATGGTCACCGACACAAGACAGGCTGAACAAGAGATCTCTGGCCTCATGTGAACACCGAGATGTGTGTGCTCACGAATCTGGGCTTCTCTAGAACCAACTTTTTGTTTTCCAAATACACGCACTTTCATCTTCTCTGAGTGCTCAGACTTAGAGAAGGCAGCAGGAATGTCCCTGACACAGGAGTTAAGTAAATTAGGGTAGAGATAGGCCACAACAGTATACACTATGTCCTGTGACCCAAAAGAAACAAAGTCCTAATTAAAAACAAACCCCAAAAAAGACACCTAGTTTTCAGAATCATTGCTATCAACCAAAGCCGTGAGACACAATTCCAGGCTGGCAGTGAACTAATTTGCCTATGACAGAAATGATTTTACATATCTATAAAACTTAAGCCTCACTGACACCCAACTAAAGATGTCTTATCTTATGCTACATGACTGGATAGGAATTTTCAACCTCAATTATGACAAACAAAAGGAAAAGGGATTTGTGATCCCCGCTCTCATTCCTTGTTCAGTAGATGTGTCTACTTCCAGACTGAGTTATAATCTGGAACGCAATTGTAAAACTTGATACAATTACATCTTCTGGAGAGGACGTAGCTCTCTAACTGTAAATCAACTTTCTTCTGATTTGTTCTTCCCTGAGGCTTCTGGGAGTGTCAGCCTCCCACTCACAAGTTGGAAGAAGGAAAATGTACTACTCTACTCTGTAGAACCAGAACCATCAACCACTGAGCTGTCGAAAGTCCATTCATTCTATATCTTTTAAAGCACATTGCTAGAGGATCTGGGCTGCCCCAACTCTTTTGAATTTCAGTTCATGAGCTCTATTTGTTCTAATAGTTCCAGCAATTTCTCTCTTCAGTGTAATTCCATGTTCAGAATTCTCTGAAATATATAGGACCCAGAATCCTCACCACACATCTTCCCTTTCTTTGCCCTCAGCACAGACTACCCCAATTGGGCATGGTCCTCTTTTTAATAAAAGATATGATTCTTATGTTTGGACACCCAGGTCTTACAGTCTAGCTTCTGCCCAGCTCTCTGTGCTTGAGAACTCTTGAGGACTAACAGAGATGGTGGTAGACAGTGATAAGCAGCATGGCTTCTGGGCTATGTAGGATGGGGTGGAAGAGGGACTGACAAGGAAGGCCTGGATGTTAGGTCTTTGTCAGCTAAGGCAACGTGGCTGTTTAGACAATGAAATCCAGATCCTTGGACTCATGAACACTACGGTTTGTCTGTTTATGTGTAATAGTGATGTAAGAAAATGATGAGAATTGCATAGTTACCAATATTAGAGAAAGAACAAAACAGAGAACTGTGAAAATGAAGGAAGACTATTGAAGAAGCGTCCAGAAAACTGTGGTCTCGCCTCACATTATCACCAGCTACATTCAATGGTTTTTGAAGTCATTTTTCTCCTCTGAGTTTCGTCTAGATAAGGAAAAGATACGAATCGGACTGACTCCAACTTTTTTGAAATTCTAAAATTACGACTGCAGATCGTATGTTGGGTAACGATTTATCTTCAGTTAGCCACTTAGCAACCTGCCCAAGCTAAATGGCTAAGCATGAAATGATCATCTGAGAAAGGCAGTGTACGATCAGCTCATGCGAGCCACCGTCACCTCCGTCTGTAAAGGACGTGTGGGACACAAGCAAGTCCACCTGGGAGTGACACGGCCCAGTCCTGTAGTGTGTCTTTGTCTCACCAGCACTGTGTGGTCACATTCCCTGCAGAATCAGCATTGGTGCCTTAAAAACACATGGTTTTCATAAGTACACAAGCTCTGAAGCTGTCTACTTTATATAATTTTAGCAACACATTCCGGCCAGTGTCAATAGAAGGATGTGACAGATTAAATTTTTTCTCCTTTATTGTCCAAAAAAACAACAGTTCCTCTGGATTGACTATATTCGGAGAAATCAGAGTTGGGCCTTGAGACTACCTATCAAGGTCCCCTGAAAGAATAAAAGTCCTTCTGCAATAGTCATCTTAAAATACTACTCACAAACAAGGCATATTAAATAACCATAACTATAGGCTCCTGACACTTAGCCTACATTTCCATGACCCGAATCCCCAATCCCCTGCTTCTCTCCGTTTATTTTAGAGTTAGAAATGGAAGTGGCATCAATTTCTCCATAATCATAATGTCAAGAAACCAGATATGTTGGCGACATTTCAGGTGACCCTCTTGATCCAGAGCAGAGATTGCAAGTTATATACTTGAAAGAGAAAAGTGGGGGGAGGGAAGGAAGGGGTATAAAACATCTGGTATTTCAAACATGGGCTGGGTTAATCTGGAGACAATTTGGATCTGGAAGATATTATACAGTGTTCAGGATGAGATCATGTGAGTCTTGCTGCCTTATAACCAAATTTCCCTGTGGAGCAAGACTTGTATGCAGTTACTAAATAAGCAAGTGTTACTCAGACCGTTAATCACCATGGAATGAAGCTTCCCAGGATAAGAGATATGAAATATGCTATATTCTTTCCTGTATGTGCATATATTTACACACATATTGGATACATAGGCACATATACATGCAAGTGTATTGAAGTGTATACAGAGATATATAAAATATGTATGTATATATATTTATATTGTAGTCATGGACAAATGAATAACATTTCTAAACAATGTTTCTCAGCGACTGGATCTTGTAGAATCTGAGTAGTTTCTGTAGAGCCCTGCTCCCTTCCAAATCAATAAATCTTGACCCATCTCTGACACAAGGTCTTAAAGTGTTGCAATTGTTTGGATCACTGCCTGTTTCCCAATCTCTACCAAGATACATACGCTTCCCCCAAAACGGAGAGGGGTAAGCTAAGTCAAACACTGACCTAAAACAGGAAGAGAGAGACCCTTTAACTTTTATATACATTGCCAAATTTATCAGGTGAGGAAACAAAAAAATCTAACTGTTATTAGGACTTGTGATAATTGCCACTAATGAAACCTCTAGATTTGCCTTTTCAGAATATCGAAATCTCCTTTCTCACTCGTCAAAATACATGAGAGGGGGACTAAGGAGACAGTTGTGCCTAGTTGCCTCGTCACCTCACTGAGAGCCTGAAGTCTCCTCCATTTGTGTGGTAGCTTGCTTACTGTGTGCCAAGCTCTAAACATACCAGGTTGCTCGCTCTTCCACACCCAGTGTCTTTGCACAATCTCTCCTCGTGGTAACATAGCAACACATTCTAACTGATGGCTCCCTCTCTATGTCACCTTGCTGTTTCAAAAATTAATTCATCCTATAGCAGTGCAACCCTCCTTGTGTCCGATGTTTTTAGTGAGATAATGAAGTCCGCTTTTTCTCCAATGTCAGAGAAGATACTTAAAACCTGCCACTGCCTCATTTGTTCCCTTTCTCCTCCTGTAACTGTGTTCCCCAAGAGCTTTTTGTCCTTGCCTGGGTCTCTATTCCTATTCCCCATCTGTCCAAATCTCTCTCTGCCCAATCTATAGGCTCAATCCTAATCTTTAATACTTTTGATAACCTCCTTTCATTCCCTGATCCCCCCCCCTTCCCACGGGTCTGGCTAGAAATCTCATTATTTAGTGCTCAACTGCACTGTGACAGTGACTGTGAGCTGCTGACCGTGAGGCTGAAATTCTAGCAGCGCTACAGGGATTTACTTATTTAACTGCTTTAATCGCGCGACCTTTAATAAAGTACCCTGCCCCCTAAAACTTCCACCATTTTCACAGGAATGGGCCCGCAAGGGATTGTAGCGGGAAGAGCAGCAAGCATTCGTACTGCCAGACATGGTTCTAAGGGTTTCCCATGAATCAACCTGCTTGTTAGTTCCATCGAAATAACAAAATGATTTGTGATGCAGGAGGTGTGCTATAAATATGGGTACAAGCAGCGATTCCTGCCACCTTGCTTTCATTTTTTTATGTTTTTGTTTTCTATCAAACCTCTTTACTCACATGCCACACTAAAACAGAACTTTGCTCCTTCCCTGTAAATGATTTTCTTCTCAATATGTTGGCTGTTCACTCTGTAGGACCAGGAAGAGTCTTCCCAAACTCAGGACAGAGAATGACTTTTTTTTAAAAAAATTCCCAAACCCCATTCTCTTTCTCAAGAAATAGATGAGGATACCCAATTGTACATACATGCACATGCACAGTTATAAACCAGTTTTAAAAATACAATGCCAGGCTCGATTAATAGAAAATTTCCAGAGATAAATTTATCAGACTATCTCTACAAGTCTATAACACAGTAGGGTCTTTATTGAATGGTTTTGTATAAGCGTCTATATAAGCTTTCTTACAGAAATCCACCTGGAACTGGGATCAAGAATGAAGAAATAGCCACAGGACCTCCGTACTTTGAGGATGTTACTATATGACTAAAATTGGGGAGAACTTGTGGCCAATCATTCTTATTTATATTTATATTATATATTTATTTATATAACACACACATATATATGTATGTATATGTGTATATATATATATAGCAACACACACACGTGTGTGTGTGTGTGTGTGTGTCTGTGTG
Organism: Rattus rattus; assembly: GCF_011064425.1. Classification (NCBI taxonomy): domain Eukaryota; kingdom Metazoa; phylum Chordata; class Mammalia; order Rodentia; family Muridae; genus Rattus; species Rattus rattus. The sequence goes on from NC_046159.1 coordinate 121,894,688, forward strand.
TGTGTGTGTGTGTGTGTGTGTACTAGTCCAGCACTCAAAAGCCAAAGGGACATGATTGTTGCTGAAATCACTTCTTAGTTTAGACTGGCTCCACGGAAGGGCTCTGCAGTGACATGCACTTAGGCAACATGCCCTAAAAAACCCTCTTTATTAGCTATAAATGGGAACCTGAGACCAAAAGGTATGCGTGGGAGAGCCTGAAAAGACTGAGGATGGCCGCCAACACTCCTAATTTGGTTTTATGTCAGTCACTTCCTCCACCACGGCTACAAAGAGGGGCCGCTCAGTACACTGAGAAGCTTTATGAAGACTCTGTGCCCCAGGATTTGGATGGTGCCATCGTTCTTGACATCTGCCAAGTCCGGAGCATAATTTCTTCAGGAGTGCCCCATTATACTGTGTCAGTGAGAGCAGGGGAAGGTTCCTGCACAGTGGTTGACTGACCCTTGCTCTCCACCTGTCTAATTGGCGTGTATATAGGAACCAGGAAAGTACAGGCATGTTTTCACCAAACAGAAAAAGGAAAGGCTTGAGGTAATGACTGAGACAGCTGTAGAGGAAGCTGAGAAGGAAACAGGGAAATCCAAGATGACCTGGGAGTGAGGCCCAAAGGAGAAAGCACAGGGAAAGTGGGGTTTGGGGGTGGGGGGAGTCATGGAGAATAAAACTCAGTTCCCATGGCAGTCAGGGAATTCAGATCCTAGGAGTAGAGAGTACTGCAGCAGGGTCACGTTTTTGCAAATTTACTAATACCCAGACTTTCCACATCATCCCTTGCTCTGGACAACAAACCAAATGAAAATCGAATGCATTTACATGGTGTGCTTTAACTGACTTAGAACTGTTATCTAACTTTTGCTGGGTTGGCAGAGTGCTTAGAGACATGGCTCAGTGGTGGTGTGGGAGTCAAGCGTGAGTTGAAAAAGAATGAGAGAAGGGTTTAGTCCACTGTGTTCTTAATTTACAGAGTTCCTATTGCAGGAGAAGTTCCCCATTAAAGAAGACACACAGCCAGCATTTACATTTGCTTAATGGTTCAGGAACATCAGGTCATTTGCCAAGCATGCATATACTTTCTACTTAGAGCTACTATCAGATTTCGGTTGCATGCTAATTCAATCTCCCTTTACCTTGGCGGAACAAGCAAAGAAACTAAAGTTAAATGATTAGAGCGGGCCATTCCCAAGTCCAGAATGATGTCACAGAAGCTATGGCCCACTCGATTTGACTCTCCCCTCTTCACAGAATATTAGACTATATAAGTAATTCAAGGTTGAAGAAAGTTACCGCCATGACTCCTTCTGTACTTCTCACTACAGGAGGGAGATAAGACTCCATCCCAGCCATGATTTGGTGCCTAAATCCTACAAGTTCACCGGTAAAGACAGTTGTTTATTCTGTCCTTTCTGTTTGCTCTGTTCATGCTTCAACAATGGTGTGAGCTGGGGTCAGCTGGCTAGGCCAGCTGCCAGCCATGCTTCTGTTCACTTGAGGGCAAAAGGTTCAGGGGAGCTCCTGCTGAGATCTCTCATCTGTTTCTGTGGCCTCTCATTTTCTTCCAGGCTGGCCTGGCTACTTCCCAAAATAGGATCAGAGAGCCCCAAGGAAGCAGGGCGAGACAAGCAAGGTCTGTTGAAGGCCCAGCCTGGAGCTGACACTGGCCCATTCAATACCTCATACTGGGCCAAGGAAGAAACAACAGCCGGAAAGGGGAGGAAGGCGGATGGCATTTTTAAAGGGAAAGACTGCAGAGAGCCATGGAATTCTCTCGATTAACCAGTAGAGACATACCAATCCCCCATCCTTGACTCTGTCCAATCAGCTTTGAAAGAGGAAAATAATTAATTCCAGAAATGGAACATATCCCAGGTTACTGAGCTGTGAGAAGTGTTTCTTTGTGCTCCGCAGAGCCCCAGCTAGGAATAAATTGCTGAAGTATGTCATGGCAAATTTGTTGACGGTCCCATTGGGTGCTTGGTGAATGGTGTGATCATCTCTGCACGGCTCTCTTCCCTGCATGCTCACCTGTGATGATGGCGGTGGTGATGACAGTTGTTTGTTTTCTATGTGGACACTCCAGACCAAGTGTGTCAAAATGTCAGTCTCAATTCCCTAGAGGGAGCGAGCACCGAGATCACCAGGATACACTAAGACCCCTGATACAATTCTGGGTCTCTGGACATTTACTTATTAGTGCGAAGAGACACTCAAGCATCCTTAACAGAGAATAAAAAAAAAATTAACAATTACAGAGCATGGTCAGTGTCTCAGACTAGTTTATCAAAACCAAAGAAATAGGACAAAATTAAAAAAAAAAAGAAAACTGTCCAAAAAACAAGCAAGTATCAAAGCTGGGATTTAAACGCGCGTGTGCAAACACCAAGCTCTGCTTTGCTTCCTTTAAACCCCTGTGCTACACAAGAGTGTGGAAGGCAGCGGTGAGTGTCCTCTAACTGAATTCATCTGGTTCTCAGAAGTCACATTAAACAACAATTCCACTGCCTTGGGTATGGCATCTTAAGAATGTGGAGTTGGGGTAAATAGGTCTTGTCTCCCCTTCCCTTACCCTGGGCCTATTCCTCTTTGGATATTTGCATCCTATTAGCACTGACATTTTAACACTTGCACTGTGGCCCAAACACTTCTATAACAAACTTTGAATCTGTTACAATATTTAAAAGGTCGCACTTTGTAGCCTACCTTCAAGAAATCTCATGCCCTTTGGCATTTTCCACAGAAATAAGTTCTACATTTCTTCCCACAACGTGGAAGAGACATGGTCTGGCTGAGAGGAATTTAGAAAGATCTATGTCTCAAAGCTAGCAGAACAGTGGCTGAATTAAAAACAGGACCTCTGAAAATCAAGCAAGGCACACTGCGAAGTTCGAAGCCTTTTCGAAGGCCCAAAGACCGTCTGAAAGAGCCGTGGTCAGTACTCGCATGGGATGCTATTGCAGTGCACAAAGGAGACATTTTCAGAAATGAACCTTCAAGTCCATATTCACCAGTCCCACTACTGTACACATTAGAATGCCATTTCAAGATACATCACTGCCATCACCTACCGTCGCTTGCCTGGACTTCCTTCTCCCTTCATTTAGGGCTGGGATACGCAGCTGCCTTCGAATAAGGAAGGTTTAATGGTGTTCTTGCTTGCCCTTTATTGTTCCAGCCTTTTGCTACAAGTACTGGTTGATCTAAGGTAGGCAGATCAGAAGGTGCCAACCCCCTTTAAGTTGATTTAGCCCGAAGTTAAGGGATTGTTAGATAAAGCTCACTGAAAAGAACATTTAACTTGGTGTAAGATCTTTGTTAAAGGTGTGCCCTGATGCTCTTCCTCATTATAAGTAAGGATGTTGGGCTGAGGCACATCAGTTGCTGAATGGGAACCTGACTGGCAGCTGTCAGACTATTTTCACACCTCTGGTCTCAGTGATGCTGGGTATGGAAACTACTAGTAACCTAGGTGGAAGAGAGGTGGAGGCCACCTAGGGAGGTAGGCAGCTCTGTGCTTTCTGTTGTTCCACAGCCTGCCTACGCTGTGAGTGAGCTGACTGATTCTCCATGAGTCCTCCAGGGCTACACAGTGCAAAGACAATGGCAGCCGAACCAGGTCTGGACGACCCCCTCAGCTACTCAACTTCCATTCAGCCCCACGGGCAGCTCCTCGAATTAATGCCATAACAATACGTAACTGTTTTAAAAGCGAGACATAGCGCAGTGGAGGACATCTGTGATTCTGATAGATGGAAGGTAGTGGCAAGAGCATCACAGGTGTTAGGGGCATCATGGGTTACATAGAAAATTCAAGGCCAGCACGGGTGATAAAAGACCCTATCCTAAAACTATGAAGCAAAGTGGTTCATATGTGAAATCCTAGAACTCAGAAGGCTGAAGATGAACTGCCCTGAATTCAAGACCAGCCTGTGGTGTGTAGTGAGTTTTAGCCTAGTAGCGTGAGACCTTGACTCAAAAACCAAAATAAAAAACAAAAACCCTAGACACATCTATGGGCACACACCCTCATGGCGTCTCCTGAAGATTGAGCTAATGGACCAGAGAAATCAAATCCATCAAAGGCAAAGATACATGTTGTTCCAATTACATGGAGTATTGCAACTGTCATGTCTGCTTCTCCAACTGCACCTTCACTTCAGGAATCTTTGATTCTGTTGTGAAAGCTTCAGATGACCCTGCTCAGAACACTGGGGCACCTTCCAGAGAAGGAGGAGAAGCAACTAGCCCACCCATGACAGTGCGGGATTTGCTCGCCCTTGCAGTGTCCATGAAGGATGCAGGAAAACCCTTGATGTTACCCACTGATGCCGCAGCGCAGACCTCGATAAAACCTCATTAAGAGTGTTTGGTAGTCCACTCGTGGTCTCCACTACAGGTAGAATGCACAACATTGACAACTGGACAAGCTTTTGGCCCCTGGCATATGCAAGAATTTGAGATCTGCTCAAGATCTTGTCCCCAACAAGCAGGGGACAAAGACTGAACAGAACTTAGCCTAAGAGCTGCAGAGAGCGTTGTCTACAAAAACAAATGGTTGTAAAAAGCCAAACTATAGAGAGGCTACAGGTCTTAGCTGCTGGGGAAGTTCTAGAAAGCCACCGAAAGTTACTACTCTGGCTGTCAAGGAGCTGGTGTGTTCCTTGGTTTGCTAACTGTTTGCTCTCTGGCATTGCTTGACCTCCCCAGCAAAACTCTCGCACTGAAGGTTAAGGTTGTAGCTTGACTCAGAGCTGCTGAAGTCTAAGTCTTAGTTTGCTTATTCGTCTTTGAAGAGCAGAGGAACCCTTAGTTGGTTGGAGATATAATGAAGCCAAGTCCAGCCAAGACCAACGTGGAGTGGCCTTTTTCTTTTATCAGCAGATGGAAACTATGTATCAAATCTGAATCGATGTTAGAGCAAAGAGACCCGCAGCAGAGGGCTAGGGTGCTGCAGCTCCGCCTCATACACCTCAACTAAAACCTGAGCCTGGGAAAACTACAACTGCTGCGCCTTCCGTGCTCTCCACCTGACTTTCGAAGGGTCCACTAGAAGCTGTTAAACTGTGAACTCCGAGCGAGCAAGAGCGCACTTACTGACTTTTCCCACCCAGCACCTTGGCTTCATGCTACTTCGTCTGCCTGTGAAATGCTTTCTTTGCCTAATGAAAGTTTGTTTGTTGTATAGGACTTGTTTCCTCGATGGACTACTCCCAGTCTACCCAGTGGAAGTTAGGTACTTTGTCCTGGGACTCAGTCACCGTTGTCCACATTTCCATTGTCGCAGGGCTCTTCAAACTGGCAGGTGGCAGGCCATGACTCACCAGTCCACTCTGACACCCACTACAGGAGCCATTAAGGACTTAAACAATCTTCTATCTTTGCCTTTAACAACTTTTCCCCATTAATTAATTTATTTTGCATCCTGGCCGCAGCTGCCCTCCCACCTCTCTCTGTCACCCCCTCTTCCCCCATCCCCTTCTCTGGAGGAGAAAGGGAGAAGTTTCTCCTCCAGAGCAGGGAAGGCCTCCCACGGACCAATCGGCCTTGGTCTATCCAGTTGCAGTAGGACTAGGCCAATTTCTCCTATCGAGGTTAGACAGCCTTTAACAATGTTAAACAAAAAACAAAAAAAAAAACAAAAAAAACAACCAAAAAAAAAAAAAAAACCCAACAGCTTACTGTGTTTTGATTTTAGTAACTCAGTTTTGTTGTTTTTAGAAAGTCAGCCCATGACAGATCTTTCTTAAAATGTTGTTCCTTACCAGATCAAAGAAATAATATTATTACGTTCATTCCAGCCTAGCCTGCACTGTAGTAAATTTACATGTTTGTCTTGCTTCCCCCTCATTCCGGCCCCTTTTTGTCTTCCTTCCCAATACTTACGCCCTAGTATTCCAGACTACATAAACTCAACAAGTGATGTGGATGAAAACCCAGTTTAGAGTCTATCATCTCAAATGTAAACCACTTTAAATATCCTCTATGTAAAACAAAGCATAGCTCTTTGAGGAGTCCCAGTTACTTTTACTAGAGGTCAGAACCTTACAAAAGAAAAACACTCGCCCTCCACCGCAGTGACTCATTCTGTCAGGCTATCATGATGATGTATCCATATAAAACCAAAAGTCTACCTTAACATCTGCCTGACCATTTTGCAAAGAAACACAATGTCGCTTTATTCGCAGGGAAACACAATATCACTTTATCATCAGACAAAGCAAGGAAAAGTTCCTGTGGTTTTGACTTATTACTGACTCCCCACCAAAGCATTCGAGGCTCCCAGCCCAGTTTTCTGAGCTCAGCCCGCCACTGTTGAGATAAGAAGCTATGCAATAAACTCCTGGAAACTCCTTTTTATAGTTTTTAAAGAGAAACACCAGCTGAATCACTCCTGGTTTGAGGATGAGTCAAGTGTCTCATCCAGCCTTTCTGTCACTGAGTCACTAAGTCACTGAGCAGCCATGATCTCTGCAGTCCCCCAGGGGCGAGCCTCACCAAACACTCTCCACCCAGAAGCCTTGGCCAAACCCGGTCAAAACCTCAGACTGGGGTGGGGTCAGAGAAACTGAAGATGGTAAAGTGTCGATTTTACCTTGGGAGCCAAATAAAGCAGGAAGCATTATGACTTCATGTATCCGTTATTGCTCTGGGCAATTATTTAAACAGGAAGTTAAGTGGATGGGATGCTCAGAAAATAAAAAGTAGAGGTAGCTGCTTTACAGGAGAGCCGAAGGCTGTAGTTGGTTTCTGAAAAACTTAATCTTTACATTCCAGTCTCTAGCACAGGGCTTGCTTTACTCCAAGAACAGTGACACTGTTTTTCTTTAAAATCTTGGAAAGGCTATTTTACAACCTGTTTTTTTTATTTGATTAGTCTTTTTTTTTTTTGAGGTTTCCTTAATCACAATTCATATAACTTCCCTGAATGTTTCTCCATCTTATAAAAAGAGCTTCCTATATGCCTTGAACATTAATGATCTAATAGACTTTTAAATATCCTATTAGTTGCCACGGCAGCAGTTGCCAAACAAAACATTCTGAGCACAGCAAACAGGAATCCAAGACTGACTCTCCCCATAGGGCATTTGTCATCAAGAAGACAATGTGGCTACTACAGAAGGGCAAGGGTATAATGGCTACTGCCTCATTTCACTACTGGGGTTTCCACATTCCAGTACAGAAAACTGCTTTACCCATTTCTGCCCCAGTGGCCAATCCTTAAGCTAAAGAAAATAAGAATTCCAAAGTTTGCAAGATGATCGATGATGCCCACAATTCATGACCCAAACTCCCCACTGTGTTAGGGATCCAGGACACTGCTAACTTTTAAAGGCTACAGAGGAGGTTATAATCCTAGCTCTGATGACTGTCATCTGTCATTTAGTTTTATTTATTTTTGCTCTATTCCTCTAAGATCCGTGTCTTTTTTTGTTCAGTCCTATAGTACTACAGTCTGCACCAGCCCTAGATACAATTTTTTAAAAACAATTTTAAAGAGACAAATCTTATTTGAGACATGGTGCTTAAAACAATGCATGACCTTTGGTTTCTCATTTCTCCATACACCAAGGAAAGTAGCGCTTCCCATGTGAGCTCATTTGTCCCATGTCACTAGTTTCCTTGTGGAATTCACTGATAAATAAAACAGTTATACACTATACCACTTCCTGTGTTCACGCGCACATTTGGGACTGCGTGATTAACTGTCATGGAGTACTCTACTTGGCAGACTGTCGCAACGACTTTTCATAGACAGGGCCATGGGCTTTTGAACCTTAGAATTAATCTCTTTCACCTACTCAGTGTTTCTGAACATAAAAATTGAGATCCAAGGTGGACAACATAATATAAAATAAAAAAAAAGAGTAGATTGATTCAGATCTATTATACCCAGTTACGATGTGAAAGGTATGCTAGTAAAAATAAAGGAGAAAGTCAGATGCACAGCTAATCTTTCCAGACAGAGACATGTACTGCATGTTTACTGGCTTTTCCTAATTTCTAAGCACAGTGTGTACTTTGGTTTGTACCAAGAACTTATATTCCAATCATGGAGTCGAGCACTATTCTAAATCTCAGAGAAAGAACATGGAGAGTAACGCCAAGAAAACCCTTTTCCACACAGTGCCGGCCCCCAATATTAAATCTACTCCAAGCAATTCCCATAGCAAATTCAAGAGACAGCCCATCCTTTTGGTGTTTCCCACTGCCTTTTAAACCAAAGTTTTTGTAAGCAGGAGGGAAATGGACCATAATAGCTTCCTCAACATAAGGGTGTCTTGTGTTTACCTTTGTTCTCTGCTGTTAGCTGTCTGGTCTACTATGCCAGTGAAACTTGGAGCATCTGCCATTGGAAAATGCATTTCCTACCCACAAAGTGTGGAAACTTCTACCAAGTATGTAGTCCTGAAGGTAGAAAACTTCCAGAGCTCAGCAGGACCTCCAAACACAGACAGCCCAACACAGGCTCACTACTGCTCAGGACCATATTGAATACGGACAAGAGAGCATTACTCTTCTGCTTCCAACAGAACTGAGAAGCTGGAAAAATCCTAGGAGCTATTGTGAGGGATGCTATTGGAGTTTCTTTGCCTGTAAAAGTCTCCCAGGAATTTCTATTTATGAGCCTTTTACATTTGTAGACTTCTGTCTGGCTACTCATCAAATGTGGACTAGGCATATGAAACTCAGAAAGATAAGATGGTAAATTTACTGGTAGAGAAACCCGTTCTTCAAACATAGTTTCTTTAAATAATCAAGGACAGACGTACGAATGCATCACACTTTATTTGCATGACACAGTGAATAAGTTGGGTGATAAAAGGCTCCAAAGGTAGATGGCATGATAAAAGGAGGATGAATTCTAAGGGTTATGGTTCAAGATCATAGTAACGCTCTTCAATTTCAGGTTAAGTAATCTGAACTGGGGTTTCTTCCTCCTCAAAAATGACACTATGGCTCCTATAAGACACTTTTGAACAAGAACCAAAATTATCAAGTATCATAAAATATGAATTTATCTCTCAAGTTTAATATCTAGGCAAAAAGGTGAAGCTATAAATGTATCTGTCAGCTACAAATTGACGACCTTAAGAGTTAAAAAAACATGTATTGGGAGCTTAGAATTAGTTTTCTTGTAGGTAGAAACATGGGAGATCCTCTAGAAGATGGTGCCTTAGTTACAATATGACAGACCTTGAGGAATGGTTAAGACTTGGTGTCCAACTTGAAATACGAACACTACTTAGTGTTATTTAGGAAGGAGCACATAGTTGTAACTATCAGTGTTCACCATCAGCTTAACCAGATCTAAAATCACCTGGAAGATGGGTCACTGAGCATGCCCATGGATGGTCATCTTTATTTGGCTAATTAAGATGGGAAGACAGCACCATTTCCCTATGGAAACGAGGAGCTGAAGAGCAGTGTGTGCTCATGGCTGTCTGTTTTACCATTATCATGGATTTGCTATGACCAGTTCCACCAAGCCCCGAACACCGTGACTCCCCCACCAGGATGCACTGTACTCTTGAGCTATTGGCTTTCTCCTTAAGTTACTTCTGTCGGGTTAGTTTACCACAGCAACAGGGAAAGAAACAAGAAACGGGGCCTTTGTTAAGAGTCACTTTCCTTTCTTCTGTTGTTTCTGAGTCCAAGCATCTACCTCTAAAGCTAAGCCCTCCCTTTCCTCTGATGTATGCCAATGATTCTTGAAGAAAATGTGTTTCCAGTGTGCTGTGAACCAAATCTCCTGGAAACAAGCTCTGCTTGCACAGTGACTGAATGGTTGGAATTTTAGTACTATGGAGCGATTGGGAGGGGCAGGATGAAGGCCCAGAAGCTAAGAACAGCCATTCCCAGCCCATCTGAGTCTCATCTGTCACCTAATAGACTGAAGTCTTTTAGAATCTATTAACTTAACAGACCATTATCTCTCAGCAACTCAAAAGCTAAGACTGTCATCAGATAGCATCTTATGTCTTGGGTTCTCCCCATCTTGATGTGACTGCACCCATACATATTTTAAATTTGCCTTGAGTTATGACTTTGTTTGCTCTGTAAAATTATAAGACGTCATGAAATTGCTTCCACATTAGAACATGGAATGTGGGGTAACTTAAATCTGTGTTTCTGGGCCAAGGTCACTCAAAATGGCTCCAGAATAAACCCTTCCTTCCTTTCCTTTCCTTTCTTTCTTCTTTTCTTTTCTTTTAGATGAGAGTTGTAGTTTTTGCATCAACGGTTTCCTACATCAAGAAAGGATTCATGCAGAGATGCTGACTAGATTTGAGGACCCAGATTTCCACCTACTTCTCCCATTTTTTTTTTCACTTAATTAAGGGACTACCTATAAGAAAAGGCTCATTCGGGTTGGGGATTTGGCTCAGTGGTAGAGCGCTTGCCTAGGAAGCACAAGGTCCTGGGTTCGGTCCCCAGCCCCGGAAAAAAAAGAAAAAAAAAAAAAAGGCTCGTTCTCTATCCACAGTGCAACAATCTCTGGGGTTCTGAAGCTTTTCCAAGGCCACTCTCCTGGACTTCCTATCCATTTTGGGGTAATAATTAAAGGTTTTGAAACACATCTGAATGGCAGAGAAGAATCTTTTGTTGCTGTTAGTGGCCCTTCATATTTAAGATGCATCTTAACTCTTCCTAAAGCAAAGGTTAAAGAAACAAATAAGTTCAAGAAAAGTATGTAAGATGCTAGCATAGATTTTAAAATATAATACAGTAAAATGAAAGTCCTGCAGCAATTCTAGGCAGTATAATGAAAATCACTGGAGTCTTTCTCTTTGTCTCGGGTATATTTTGAAGAATAAAGTTTGATTTTTCTCAGAGAGAGTAGCTCTGAGAGAAAGCAGCTGTTGATGGGCCATGATTTCCCATTCACCACAAAAATGAGGCTGTTTCTACCTCTCAGTCATTGTTTATTTCTGCAATCAGATGCAGATTTTTATTTACACAAAGTAAAATGGATGCAAGATACAGGGACGGGGTCCAGCTGAGCGCTTCAAAGGATACGGCATGAACATAAAAGTCAAATTCTTCCCTAAAATATTGTTGAAACAAAACTCTGTGTAGAGAAACTAGCTTCCACATCCTAGCAACAGCTCACTTACTTCAAACCAAACAAAATACAGAAAAACAGCAATTATGAATCCCAGTGTACCTGTGATAATGGTAACTGCTAATCAACTCAAGGGCAAGTTCACGGAGAAATCTCTCCTTTTATCAACCCAAACTTTTACCATAGTAAAACCCACCTAGGTCACTGCAAGGTAAGGACTCCCGTCTGTGATTCTTTTTTTGTTTTTTAAATAGGACATGTTAATAGAAAATAAATAATAGTTTCCATCTTCCTAGGGAAAATTCCTTCTGAAATCAACAATAATGTAAGGGTTTTGGAAGGGGAAAATGCCTCAAGCTACAAGTCAAATTGATTTTGATTTAAATGCATCTAAATCTCCATTTCCACACTGTCTTTGTTTCCAGCTGTATACTCAAATCATGGCTTTCCTTTTGTACTTAAGACCTGACAACTATTTAGATTTGAAAACCAGGGAGAAAGTCTTGGAAGTCAGAAAGTCTTGAAATATTTCTTTAAGTGTGTTAGAAAGCAACTTATAAGTAAAACAATTCCTAAATACATATTATGGTTTAATGTACTCCCAGGACCTTCAAACTGCTTTGTACTAGGGAACCTTTTATCCAATTCACTGAAAACATAGCTTAGGAAGGTAAAAATCAAGGACATGGCTCGAAGTCAAACAGATCACTCTTTGAGTTTCTTAGTCATTTACTGATAGAAGAACCTTCTGAGAGTCACCAGAAATGGCACGTCATAAAATAAGGATTTATTAACTGTATCGCATATTCTTTAACTTTCTGAAATCTTTTTTCCTGAGGTGGGATAGAAAGCTGTAAGCTTACAGATACCGCAAAGGCACTTGGTTGAAAAGATATCCTTTTAAAGGAAAGGTGTAACGGAGGAGGACAGCTATGCCACACTTAAAAAGATTTATTCATTATAAACAAGACTTCAGAAAACTGCTCATAAAAGATATCTGCCTGTTTTAACCTTTATAAACCACTTAATTCTTAACTTTGGACTTTTCTCTAAGACCTATTGTCTCAAAGAGTTTGTCTTGTTTCATTTAGTGTACTTTCGAAAAGATTGGTTTTGGGTTCACAGCAAAACTGAGCAGAGGCATGAAGCTCCCCAGTGGTCTTTGTCTTCACATGTCCGGCCTGCCCCCTCACGATCAACCCTGTGTTTCAGAGGCAGCCATTCATGAGACACACTGGCACATCACTATGTCCCAAGTTCGGATTCCACATTACAATTCACTTTTGTTATCCTACATCCTGTGGCATTTGACAAACATATAAGTGAGATCATACTTAACAGTGTCATTATCTTAACAAGCCTCTGATTTCCTTATTTATCCCTACCCCCTCCAAGGAATCCCACTTTTACAAAGCAGTTTTCAAAACAGCATTACTAAGCAAAGACATCCTCCCATTTGGGACAAACACCTAAAATAGTTTTTATATAAAAAACTCAATAACTTCAGTGTGTGTTCATCAACAGAAGACTGCACATCAGATATTTTCTAAGTGGCAAGCACAGGTAACCAAAAAACGTGCTAAAAGAATAAATATCCAGAGACTACACACGGACAGACCCATGGCTCCAGCTGTATATGTAGCAGAGGATGGTCTTGTTGGGTACCAATGGGAGGAGAAGCCCTTGGTCCTGCCAAGGCTGGAATGTCAGGCTGGGTGAGTGGATAAGTGGGGGAACACACTCAAAGAAGGGGAGGGGGATCGGATAGGGGGGTTGTGGACAGGAAACCGGGTAAGGGGATAACATTTGAAATGTAAATAAAAAAATCCAATTAAAAAACATAAATATCAAAAGAGACTAGAAAGTATCTTATATTTCCTGTTCCTTCCTTCCCTTCTGGGTGTTGATTTTAATCAGAAGGGACCAAGGAACTGCTTCCTATGTTCAAATTTTTATTGATCAACAGCTTCCTAACCTCATACCTTACATTTTGCATACGATTTGAAAAACTCATTTCTGGCACAAAATAGAGAGTCCCTTTTGGAAGATGAACTGCAGCTGCAAAGCTGCAGGAGAAGAAAGTTTTCTCAACTTGTCTTTCTTCTGCACAACTTCCTTCCTTATTTGATAAATGACCACTGACTTAAATTTACTTCAAAGTAAACAGGCGCAATTCCCGAGAACAAGACCTTTAAGGTCGAATGTTACAATAGAATGTGACGTCAGCGTTCTTTTGAGTCATAGTCTGATCCCCACCCCTTTCTCCCAGGCGACCTGAGACATAATCTCCGAGTTCCTCAGGTAGGGCCTTTAGCCTGGACACCAGGAACAGCCATGAGGGTGTTCCGCAGGCGGGGCCGCTGAGCACCTGCAATGACCACTGTTTGCGGCTGGGTGCCGAACAGCATTTTCTTTGAGAACTCACTCCGCAAGGAGACAGTGTTTTGGCACTCAAGCCATAAGTGAAACACACACACACACACACTCCCCCAAAAGTCATCACTTCAGAAGTTATCATCAGGCGTGGGTGTGAAGGAAGTGTCACCAGTCAACAGTCACTTTAGAGAGCCTGGGGCAGCCAGGCTGCCTGAGTGGAGGATGTCAAAGCCACATCACTGAATCACACAGGCTCTCCAGAGCGCAGCTTCCCCCAGGCAGGAAGCGGTGTCAGCCACTACCTCGCCTAGACTTCACCCAGGCTTTGGGGGAAGGCGTGGCCGAATGGTTTTTCGAAAAGTTTCAGGCGCAGCGACAGCAAGTCGCAGGGTCCAGCCCCGCAGCGACTGTCACCCAAGGGAACGGGGTCCGCCGAGTCATCCTCCAGCCACACCCACAGGGTCTGATCCTTGAACCTTGGCCAGCCCCCGCGCTCAGGTGAGGCGACCACGCCCGCCTTTCGCTCCACTCACCTTCTTCATTTTGGTTTCCAGGTCCATGCTGGGCGTCGGATGGGCTCAGTCCCGCGTCCCGGATCTCCGCTGCGGGAACTCCAGCGCCGCGGCCGCTGCCGCAGCTACTCACCCTGTGCCCTCGAACTTCCGCAGCCCGGTTCGGCAGCGGCTGGGACCTGGAACAAAGAGGCCCTGGTAGCCAATGGCAGCGGTACAGCGCCGGGTATCGGCCAATCAGCGCGCGCCGCACGCACCTTCGCAGCCTGAGCGTGCCGCTAGCAAGGTGAGGGGCGGGGCCTCGAGGGGGCGGGGCCCTGCGGAGTTTCCCTGTGAGCAGGGACTTAGTTTCTTCAAAGCCTAGCACCGGACGTGTGTAGGGAAGCCTTTCCTCTCGGCTAGGGCCAGACTTTACTTTTCGGTGATTGTACTTGTGTGTCCGAGGAATTTTCATGCAGGCCAAGAGGAGTGATCCTCCCAGTACTAACTTCTTGGCTGATTTCAGAGGCAAAGAGAAGTCTTGGAACTCCTTAGGCATCCAAGGAACGAGCACTGGGCCCTGGTTTCACTATTGGTGAAGATGTCCATTTCTCAAACGCTTTTCTCCAGAGTCCTGAACACTGCCAAGGAATCTTCTCTCACATCCTCAATGCCAACGAAGGCTACTACTACATTGTTTTGTGAGCACTCAACACCAAAACATGAGGCTCACAGGCACTACTGCAGAAGTAGGTGGTGTCCTTGTTTGGGAAACAGAATTGCTTTGGGCCTACTAAGTGGAGTAAGACGAGGCTGCTTTTGCTTCTTGTGTAATCTAGTTTCAAACTCTGGTCTCACAGAAGCCTGGGCCACCAAGAACCCAAGCTATTCTTTCTTTCAGTAGCTATTGCTATTGGATTATCGGGGCCTGGAGGACCCTAGGGATTCATTTACTCACACATCTTGCAGGGATCTGTAGGGCTTGGTACAGAGCTTGTGTCCCAGTAAATTTTCCAGGATGTGAAACTGAGGAAAAGAAGCTTTTGATTTAGGTAAATAAGCGTGTTCTTTTGGAGGAAAGAAGTTAAATTATCTGTCTCTCTGTGAGCACTTGTGAGAGCAGGTTTGCTTAGAGCCCAAAATAGGTTGGATCTTCAGGGGTTGGAGTTCCAGGCCACTGTGAGCCTCTTGACTTGGGGTTTGGGAACTGAAATGAGGTCCTCTGCAAGAGCAGCAGGAGCTCTTAACAACAGACCCACCTCTCCAGCCTCAAGCAATTTTCTTCCTTCCGTGTTCCTACAATATAGAAAATGTTAATGGCTAGGTATCAGGTGGCCTCCTAATCCCACATCTACATATGCATATGTATGTCTTACTATATGTGCTCGTGATATTAAAAATAAAATTTCCATATAATGCAGATACTCGGGTCCAGATGTCGTTTCATTTTACTTCTGAACATTTGGTAACTAAAACACTCCAAGGTTCGCTTTAGCCAACACTTTTCCTTGATAACTTGTTAGTACCGCTTAACAGAGCATTGCTTTAACACAAGTTAATGGAATGATCAAAATGGCTTTTTATAATTTTTGTTTTTCATTCAATTGGAATAAAGTAATCTGAGGCATTTTCCCAAACCACTCAACAGATTTGGGCCTACTGAGTCTGCCCAGTGAAAGTGTTAATTGGATGAGGTCTAGCAATGATAACATTTCTGCTTTTCCAGAAAGCCTAACAGAAAGGAGATGCTCATGAAATCAGTTTAAAATAGCCATTAAGCAAATGTTGTAACATAAGCCTGCCCCCCTTTTTTTTATGAAATAACAGAGATGACACCAAGAAAAATGATATGGAACTGATATTGTTTGTTTTGTGTGTATGCGTGTTTTGTTTTCCCATTAAATTTTATCTTCCTCCTTGTCTTCCTTGCAAGCCCTCCCCATATCACTTAGTGTGAGTAGTGTTAGGAAGGACAGACATCGAAATTCTGTGGATTCTAACTAGAGTTTCCATCCTGCCAATTACAGATTATTGTCAATCATTTGTAGATAATTTATTAAAAAAATGAAACCGGGTAGATCAATATTTGAGAATTGGAGTGAAGTCTGTTATCAAGATAAGTGTTAAACAGCAGAGATGTCAAGAGCTAGAACTGGCATGGTTTGATGACTGGATATCGCCAATGGTAGACAGATGCAAGCATTTCTAGAATGATCATCTCCAGAAGATTTAGGGGAGAAAGGAATCTATGGGACAGGGCAGGGTTTTCTATAGCTGCGCATTTGTCTCTGCAGAGGAAGACAGGTAATAGGTATAGTTTTGAATATCTTGGCCTTGAAATCGGGATGCTGAAACACCACACTGTAACATTTAGAGATTAGGCCTGTGCTGGAATGGTGATTTGGGGAAGTTACCTTCCCACTGGACTAATCGAAAGCCATGAATGGGAACGAGAACAACTTGGAGGATAGTAAACTAGAAGATCTGGATGACAACCAGCAAGCCAGGCTGAGCAGGACCAGCATGGAAGAAGGGAAGTGAAAAGCTTGTCAAAAGAGGAGAAAAGACCAAGGTGAAGGAGTCAAAGGCATATAGCGAACAAAGGAGCTTCGGGGAGGGTTACGCACGGCGTGAAATAAGAGATGCGCTTAGCAGAAGTCATTGATAACTTTTAGGGAGTGTGTGGTTGGTGAATTGTGAGGCTCATTCTACTTAACAGTTGGAGCTTCCTTTGTGCCTACTGGAGTCCTGTGGTTAATGTTTGACTTGGCTCCACACCAAAACTCATGGAAAAATCGGCCAAACACATGACCTTCTCCGGCAGAGGAGAAATCAATCAAGTAATGACATCAATGTTTTGTTTGAATGTCTTTATCCTTAGAAAAATAAGCAAATATGCTAGATTTTACACACGTACACATACACACACTAAAAGTTCTTTATGTAGACTAATAGGTGTTACAATAATAATATGCATTTTTTGGCACTTAAGTATAGGCAGTGGGTTATCTAATTACAGCCTCAGATGAGAGAAGGGAGTGACCCCTTCCTGGACCTCTGTGCTGTCATGGACACTGAGCAGTGTAGACAGGCCTATGGAGTTTCGTCTGTTCTTAAGTTGTGTGTAGATGAGCAGTGCCGTTTACAGACAGAGAGGTTGACTTGTAGGAACAGTGAGGTTCTATCGATAGAGGGAGCATAAGCAAGGTCAGGGGAGGGGGTGGTGTGGGCGTTTCCCAAAACTTCTCAGAAGAATATTCCTTGGCTGAAGATTAATAAGTGTTGTTTAACACTATTTTTCTTAATTCTTCAAACATAAAATGTTTGAACATAAAATGTATTTTTGAAAATATTCAAATATCCATGCTCTCTTCCCCAGCCCCTCCCATTTCCATCACCCCTAACCCTCTCCAAAGAGTCTGCTTTGTGATTTCCAGCTAGTTTTGGGAGTAGAACTCTGGCATGTGCTAGGCCTACACCTATCTCCTTAAAGATACTTTCCTCTCCCAGAAACTATCAAATGCCAATAGCCCCTCAGCCAGTGGTGGGATGTGTACCCATCTCCCATCTTCCAATGCTGGGATTTTGTCTAGCTGAAGCTTGTGTCGCAATTAAATCCTTTTGGATTGTCAGTAACAGAAACCCAGGTGAGACAGTTTGATAAGTTAACAACAAGATGGCAGTATATGATCAGGAGACAAGTGTCCTGCAGAACTCAACAGGTAAAATGTATCTCGGAGTAGATACGGGCACTACATGACCCCAAATATCCAAAGCACTGCTCCTCTCCGGGGACACACAGACTCTTGTCTCACTGCTTCCCCTACACCAGCATTAGTGCTTTTCCTCCTTCAACTGTCATCTACACATCCTGATACCTCAGAAGGCACTCTCGGCTCTCATGTTGATATCGTCTCTGCTCAAACAAAAGACCTAGAAATGGGTTTCCAAACCAGGCAATAGACTGGAGGAGTACTGACTTGGAGGAGTCCTGACTTGGAGGAGTTCGGACCTCTAGTCAAATCCACTTGGGCTGATGCCAAGTGCAGAGGCCTCCTCGGGACACACAAACTAAAGCCCAGAGTGAGTGATAGGACAGATTTCACAGAAAGGAAAGATGGAGAAACTTCCAGACACCTCCCAAGGCAAACCAGTGGAAGGGGAGGTTGAATAAATCATCCAAGCTGAATCCACATGAATTAGGTTGAGGGATAAATGAAGAGGCGGTGATGGGGCTGGAGAATTAGAAGGACCTGCTGGTGATGTTAAAGAGGAGGCAATGTTGGACTGAGGAGGCAAAGAGATCTGTTAGAATCTGTTAGGACGCCTCACATCTTAGGATTGTGCGGATTGCAGCTGTATAGACCTTACATCTTTCCTCTGTACAAGATGGAAGAGGACAAGGAAGTGAGCTTAAGACAGGCAATGAGTTCAGTTTTCTATGTAATGAATTTACAAGGCAAATAGAATCTGTTCTAGTAATGAGTGGGAAGGTCTGGGGCTGAAGATACAGAAGATATGAACACAGGCCTATGTGCACAAATGCACACACACACACACACACACACACACACACACACACGGGGTTGAACAGACAGAACAGTGATTCAGAGCACTTGCTGCTTTCAGAGGACTTGAATTTGGATCCAACAGCTGTGTACAACTACTCCACACATGTGTACGTATAATAAAAGATGTTTCAAACACACCATAAATATGAAAAGATAATATCGGAAGGTTTTCCATATTAGATGAGGTGAGATTTCAAGGTAAATATGACTACATCTTTGTCTTCAGTTGTTAATATAAGCCTCCTTAGAGAAGATAATCATTGCTTAGCGCTTGTCACAAGAATGCTTATGGGAGCCTGGCATGGCTATTATGACTCACTCGAAGCCTGGATAACATTACAGACCGCCCTAGAGGACACATTCTTCAGTGAGGAACCGGGATCAGTCTATCTCAGAACAAATCATCATGTAGAATGCTTTTTAAACTGTCCAAACGCTAGACCTTGACTTGTGAGGAATGGATGAGCCACATCTAGATTTATCACAGCTGCAAAACTATGATACTCACCAATTTCTCTAACAGTTACATCATAGGAAAAAAGAGGACTTGGAGTTGTATATCCAATACTGTCGTGATCATGGAAAAACAAAACAAAACAAAAAAAAAAATCATACCACGCACAGAGAAGGGTCATGAGAGAACTATAGAGAAGTCAGCAGTGATTTGTCTTTGGCTGGGGACTCCAAGGTGATTCTTCCTTCATTTAAAGACATATTCCATGATGTTTGTGATGTACTCCTTAAGGTAAAAACCTTGTCTTAATAAGATAGGATCTAAAGCATTTGAATAAGACAAGCCAGCAGCCGGGGAAGTCCTAATCTATTTGAAAACATACATTAACAAACCTAGTGTAAAAAGAGATCACCGAGTTGGGAAAGTCCAGGGCAATCTACAGTAAAAGCAGGTGAGAAATTATTTCATAAACAAAAAAAGTCTAGAGATGAGGCCACAGTACCAAGAGGCACAGAGCAAATATGAGCTTCTCTGCAGTAGGGAAGGGAAGAAATGGTGGAGCTGTGCTGGTGGACAGTTAACCGGAATGTTCTCTGGTTAATTTCTATGAAAAACTCAGGCCAGTTTGTTTGTTTGTTTGTTTGTTTGTTTCCCAGGCAGTTGACATTTTGAGGGGTTGAAGGCACCTAGCCCACATACTGTCTCAAAACAGATGGTTGGGACCCAGAACAACTTTTTATTTATTTACTTATTTATTTATTTTCTGTTTAAAGATCCACGATAAGAAACTACTTCCTGAGAGGTCAATGGTGAGCACAGAAGCCATGAATAAAAAAAAAAAAAAAAATGTCCTGTTTGATTGCTGCTAACTGCATGTGGCTATTTAAATTTTAATTAAAATATTTAAATAGTGTTAACACGTTTATGTCTTATCCTTCTGGTAACACTAACCATACTGCATGTGCTCAGAGGGGAAATCCCCCAAACACAGCTCAATTTCTCAAGATTTTATAAAAACTAAAACTAGGTTCTATGATGTTGAAAGAAATCTAAACCTTGCCTGATTGCAAGCACAAAATGAGTAATTCATGAAAATGAGGGGCAGTAAATCCTGGGGTGGGGGCAGAAATCATACAAAGTTATCAGAAAAGGAAGAGGAGGAAGAACAGGATATCAGGAAAATATTCCTACAGATAATGAGGGAAGATCAAAAAATTGTGTCCACGACACAAAACAAGACAGTGAGCTGTTTTAATTTGAAAGAGTTTTTACCAGTTTCTGCCTGTGCGTGGAGTTGAACCAGTCCCACAGCAATCTGTACTCAAATCTAGTGGGGGAGAGAACTAGACTCTCAGAAGTGCAGATAATCCTGAGAGCTCAGGTGAGACCACCACTTCTGCTCACATTCCTAGCCCAAGAAGAACCTGCCTCTGAACACAGGAACCTAGGGGCAGTCAGGGAAAGGATCCTTCCAGTCTCTGCCAGCACTCAGAGCTGAAAGCCAGTCGCTAGGAGCTCTGAAACACCTGAGAGCAGAGGTAAGACCACCACTTCTGCTCTGACGGACCTACCTGTAGCTCTCAGGACATACAAATCCAGGAGCAGTCTGGGACAGGACCCTTCCAGTTTCTGCCTGTGCCCAAGGCTAACCCAGTCCCACAAATTTCTGTACCCAAATCCTGCTGGAAGAAAGAAAATCTCCAGAAGTACTGACACACAGGCTTACAGGAGGGTCAAGCCACTGCTAGAGACAGCAAGACAAGCTAATACCAGAGACAACCAGATGGGGAAAGGCAAGCACTGGAACCTAAGCAACAGAAACCAAGACTACTTGGCATCATCAGAGCACAGTTCTCCCATCAAAGCAAATACTAGCTATCCCAACACACCTGAAAAGCAAGATTTGGATTTAAAATCACATCTCATGATCATGATAGAAGACTTCAAGAAGGACATAAATAATTCCCTTAAAGAAATACAGGACAACATAGGTAAACAAGTAGAAATCCTTAAAGAGGAAACACAAAAAAAATTACAGGAAAACACAACCAAACAGGAGAAGGAATTGAACAAAACAATCCAGGATCTAAAAATGGAATTAGAAACAGTAAAGAAATCACAAAGAGAGATAACCCTGGGGATAGAAAACCTAGGAAAGAGATCAGGAGTCATGGACAAAAGCATTACCAACAGAATACAAGAGATAGAAGAGAGAATCTCAGGGGCAGAAGATACCATAGAAAATATTGACACAACCATCAAAGGTAATGTAAAACATACAAAGCTCCTAACCCAAAACATCCAGGAAATCCAGGACACAATGAGAAGATCAAACCTAAGGATAAATATATTGGACCAGAAAAGAAATTCCTCCTATGACATAATAGTCAAAACACCAAACAAAACAAAGAAAGAATATTAAAAACAGTAAGGGTAAAAGGCCAAGTAACATATGAAGGCAGACCTATTAGAATTACACCAAACTTCTCACCAGAGACTATGAAAGCCAGAAGATCCTGGGCAGATGTCATACAGACCCTAAGAGAACACAAGTGCCAGCCCAGGCTACTATATCCAGCAAAACTCTCAATTAACATAGTTAAAGAAACCAAGATTTTCCATGACAAAACCAAATTTACACATTATCTTTCCACAAATCCAGCCCTACAAATGATAATAGATGGAAAACTCCAACACAAGGAGGGAAACTATACCCTAAAAAAAGCAAGAAAGTAATCTTCTTGCAACAAACCTAAAAGAAGAGAGCCACACAAACATAATTCCACCTCTAACAACAAAAATAACAGGAAAGAACAATCACTAATCTTTAATATCTCTTAATATCAATGGATGCCATTCCCCAATAAAAAGACATAAAATAACAGACTGGCTATGTAAAGAGGACCCAGCATTTTGCTGCATACAGGAAACACACTTCAGTGACAAAGACAGACACTACCTCAGAGTAAAAGGCTAGAAAACAATTTTCCACACGAATGGTCCCAAGAAACAAGCTTGAGTAGCCATTCTAATATCAAATAAAATGAACTTTCAGCCAAAAGTCATCATAAAAGATAAGAAAGGACAACACTTCCTATTCATCAAAGGAAAAATCCACCAAGATGGACCCTCAATCATGAATATCTATGCTTCAAATGCAAGGATATGTATGTTCATAGAGGAAGCCTTACTAAAGCTCAAAGCGCACATTGCACCTCACACAATAATAGCAGGAGACTTCAATACCCCACTCTCATCAAATGACCAATCGTGGACACAGAAACAAAACAGAGACACAGAGAAACTAACAAGTTATGATTTAACAGCTATTGATAGAACATTTCATCCTAAAACAAAAGACTATACCTTCCTCTCAGCACCTCATGGTACCTTCTCCAAAACTGACAATATAATCAGTCACAAAACAGGCCTCAACAGATACCAGAAGATTGAAATGATCCATGCATTCTATCTGTTCAACAAGGACTAAGGCTGGTCTTCAATACAAAGAAAAATGACAGAAAGTCCACATATTTATGGAACTTGAACAAAGCTCTACTCAATGAGATTTTGGTCAAGGAAGAAATAATGAAATTAAAGACTTTTTAAATTTTAATGAAAATGAAGACACAACATACCAAAACTTATGGGACACAATGAAAGCAGTGTTAAGAGGAAAACTGGTGGCTCTGAGTGCCTCCAAAAAGAAACTGGAAAGAGCATACACTAGCAGCTTGACAGCACACCTAAAAGCTCTAGAACAAAAGGAAGCAAATACACCTTATGCTCTAAGATCAAGAATTGACAAATGGGACCTCATTAAATTGCAAAGCTTATATAAGGCAAAAGACACTGTCAATGGTACAAAATAGCAACCAACAGGTTGAGAAGAGATCTTAACCAATCCTACATCTGATAGAGGCCTAATATCCAATATATACAAAGAGCTCTAGAAGTTAGACTCCAGAGGGTCAAATAACCCTGTTAAAAAATAGGGTACAGAGCTAAAGAATTCTAAGCCGAGGAATATTGAATGGCTGAGAAGTACCTAAAGAAATGTTCAACATCCTTAGTTATCAGGGAAATGCAAGTCAAAACAATCCTGAGATTCTACCTCACACCAGTCAGAGTGGCTAAGATCAAAAACCCAGGTGACAACAGATGCTGGCAAGGATGTGGAGAAAAAGGAACACTCCTCCATTGTTAGTGGGATTGCAAGCTGGTACAACTACTCTGGAAATCAGTGTGGTGATTCCTCCAAAAATTGGATATAGTACTACCTGAGGACATAGGAATATCACTTCTGGGCACATACCCAAAAGATACTCCTACATATAACAAGGACACATGCTCCACTATGTTCATAGCAGCCTTATTTATAATAGCCAGAAGCTGGAAAGAACCCAGATGCCCTTCAACAGAGGAATGAATACAGAAAATGTGGTATATCTACACATAGGAGTACTATTCAGCTATTAAAAACATTGACTTCATGAAATTCATAGGCAAATGGCTAGAACTAGTAAATATCATCCTGAGTGAGGTAACCCAATCACAAAAAAATCACACATGTTGTGCACTGCCTGATAAGTAGATTTTAGCCCAAAAGTTCAGATTACCCAAGATACAATCCACAGACCACATGAAGCTCAAGAAAAAGGACGACCAAAGTGCAGATGCTTCAGTCCTTCTTAAAAGGGGGAAAATATTCATAGGAGGAAATAGGAAGACAAAGTTTGGAGCAGAGACTGAAGGAAAGACCATCCAGAGACTGCCCCACCCTGTGATGCAGCCACCAAATCCAGATAATATTGCTAATGCCAAGAAGTACATGCTGACAGGAGCCTGATATAGCTGTTTCCTGAAAGACTCTGCCAGAGCATGACAAAGAGGCAGATGCTAACAGCCAACCATTGACCTGAGAACGGGTACCCCAGTGGAGGAGTTAGAAAAAAGATTGAAGAAGCTGAAGGGGCTTGCAACCCCTAAAAACAATACCAACCCACCAGAGGTTTCAGGGACTAAACTACCAGCCAAAGACTATACATGGACTGACACGTGGCTTTAGCTGCATAAGTAGCAGAGGATGGCCTTGTTGGGCACCAATGGGAGGAGAAGCCTGTCAAGGCTGGACCCTCCAGTGTAAGGGAATGTCAGGGTAGGGAGACAGGAAAAGGGGGGTTTTTGGGTATGAGAACACCCTGATAGAAGAAGGGGGATGAGGGATGGGATAGGGGTTTATGGACAGGAAACTGGGAAAACAGATGATATTTGAAATGTAAATAAAAAGTGCCCAATAAAAAAAGAGTCTTTTCATTTACCTGCATATTTAGCTTACGGTGATAGGATGGATATTGATGTACAATGTAAATGGGGAGTCAGAAGATGACCTTTTGATGTCATCTCCTATATATATGGGACTGAGCTCAGGCCCTGAGGCTTAGCATTAGGTGTCCTTTCCTGCTGAGCCATCTTCCCAGCCAGTGACCTGTCGTTGCAAATAAGATCTAAGAAATTAAAAGCTTGATATATATGAGACATGAATTATGATTATAAAGCCTGAGTGATAAGACTCAGGAAAGAATTAAAGATAAGTGATGCTATATAAGTGAGAGATAATGTGAAAAGATCACAAGAATTATAAAAACCTATAGATCTAAACACTGTGGAGAGTCATCGGAACACAGAGTGCTCAAGTATGAGGCAAGCGCTGCGTTACTGAGCTGGGTTTCAGCTCTTTTACTATTATTGCAAGACCAGATCTTGCTCACAGTGGCCTTCAACTTACTCTGGAGTCCAGAGAGACTTCAAGTGTGTTATTCTCCTGCTTCTGCCTTCCAAGAAGCTGGAGTTGCCAAAGTTACAGACCTGTGGCACCAAGCCCAGGCAAAAAAACAAAAATGTATGTAAAAATAAATTTTTAAAAGGCTAGAGTATTCTAGAGAGATTAAGAGATACTGAAAAAAAAAATACAAGCTGAAGGGTGTTGGTAATAATCTGAATCCCAGGAAAGGAACCAAACCTAAAGAACAAATGTCCCAAACAGTAAATCAAGAACATTTGACTGAATAATAACAATGATAATGTGATTTGAGACTAGATGTTGGACTAGTACAATAAATAACTGAAAACATCAACTGAGAAAAACCAGCACAAAGATACATCCAGGGAAGAAAGCATTGTTGAACAGTGGGGAAAATAAATCCTTTGAGTATCTGGATAGTTTGAAAAAGCATTTGATTTATAGGCCAGTGGAAACTATGATCACTTTATTCTACAACGACCCTCAAGAGCTGAAGAAAATAAAGAGATGTTGAAGCAAGCTCTTGTGAACTCAGTGTGGCTATGAATTTTCTAGCATAAAGGAGTAGACCTGGGTGGTGGTTCCACCTGGTAATCTGAGTTCAATCCCTAAAACCCATATAAATTCAAAAAGAGATCAATTATGCATGCGCACACGCACGCACGCACGCACGGACACACACACACACACACACACACACACACATCAAGGACAAGGCAGAAAGAAACAAAGAAAAACTTTTACTATCACCCAAGAACTTGGAAAAAAGTTTTACGAGCTGTCTGAGAAATCTGCACAGCATGTGTTGCTAACAACCAAGTTGTTGACATGTTGACATAAAGAGAAAAGCATAAACAATCCAATTTCCAAGACCAACTGATGAGAAACGAAGTGTACATTACTGACCTGACAATATGGAACTACAACATATAGAACTGAACATATAGAATACAGCATAACAGAATATTTAATATTTATTTTGTTGATAGTATTAGCACCAATCTGTTATTGTATGTGCAACATATAATAAAATAAGTAGTTATGGGAGAGTCTAATTTATTATTCACTGTAACTTTAAGAAATGAGATTCTATCAATGTACAGATTAAAAAAGAAAAGGTAAACCAGTGTCCTAAAACTAAAATAGTTTAGCATTTGACCATTACTCAACTGTCTAACTTACCTAAATTTACTAGGTGCATTGCCACAAAGGGCTTACAAATAATAACCAACTAGTAATAAATATCCCTAGCATGCAAATCATAAGTTTGAAATAAAAATTTTCAGTAAATTAAACCTGAAAACTTGGGGAAATGACTAAACCAAGCAGAAAAAAGATCCAGGATAAGCTGAGGACATTTCAGAGAAGAGAGATCCGAGAAGACCTCCTTGGGTCATTCAAAAAGAGGGCAGCAGTAGACGGCTAGAGAGATGGCTTAGAGAGAAGAACGTTTGTTCAGCAGCTCTAAGGACCAGTGTTCAGATCATAGCCTTCAGCTAAGAAACTGGGAGTCACCACGAATTCTTACAGAATTCCAGGTCTGAGCAGAGGGGAAACAGCAGGAGTCCAGGGACTTGTGGTTTCTAGCTAAGCTGAAAATGGGAGCCCCAAGTTCAGGGGTGAAATCCTGCCTCAAAGAAGTAGACAAAGAATGCTAGAGAAGAATACCACATACCTCTGTGTGGGTGCATGGTGCATGTATTCCCATGTGAAGACAAACTCATGCAAAATACACACATATACATAGAACATAAATACACTAGAAACAAAATCGGAAGCCAGTTGAAAGCATCTTCCACGGGTCAAAAGTGTTCAATTTGACCCTTAATAATGATATTAATTATAGTAGATTGAAATCCATCTAATATTTTCAGCCCATGAATCCATAATATATAGATTAATAATATTATTCATAATAATATTATCACACATATTATTCGTGTGTGTGTGTATTATCTAGATGAACCACCTTAAGAGAATGCTAGAGAATCCAATAATCATTTAAAGAAATAAGTAAAGACAAGGAATTCAAGATTTATCCAGTTTTTCTGCAAAACTAAATATTAAAAAGTGTGTCTGAAGTATCTGAACTAATACTGAAGGGGCAGAATATCATCTCATAACATGCAGCTAGTAAAGTGCATCTCACTCCCAGTTATCACCAAGAAAGAGATAAATCAGTTATGTGTGAAACACCCTCTAGGGGCTCCCAGAAGAATAACACCTAAATCTGGTCTCGTCTTCCTTTACAGCTTCCGTTTGGTAGTAAATAACTTGGGTACAAGAAAATATTGTCCTGAGCAAATGTCAAACCAGCAAAATCTTGATCAAATAACCCAGGGTTTCAATGAAAAAAAAATTACAAAGAAAAAAAAAAAGGTAGGAGAACCTACGGATTCAAAAACTTAAGACAGCATTTCACTTATTCATGATGTACTATTCTAAGATGGTTATACTGTATGGGAACACATGCCTAGTGCCATCTGCAGCCCTTGTGCACAAGAACATAGGAGCAGTAGGGGCAGGACCCTTCTGGTTGCTGCCCTCACAGAGAGCTGAAAGTCAGCCACCAGGAGGAGCAAATATGCACCTGAGAGCAGAACACTCAGTTCCCATAACTGGCTGAAAGAAAACAGGAAAACAAGTCTACAGGAGTGCTAGCACACAGGCCCAGAGGAAGGTCAAGCCACCATTAGAAACAGCAAGAACAGCTAACACCAGAGACAACCCGATGGCGAGATGTAAGTGCAGGAACCCAAGCAACAGAAACCAAGACCACTTGGCATCATCAGAGCCCAGTTCTCCTACCAAAGCAAACACTGGATATCCAAACACACCAGAAAAGCAAGATCTAGATTTAAAAATCACATTTTATCATGATGATGGAGGACTTTAAGAAGGTCACAAATAACTCCCTTAAGGAAATACAGGAGAACACAAGTAAACAAGTAGAAGCCCTTAAAAAGGAAACACAAAAATCCCTTAAAGAACTACTGGAAAAAACAACCAACCAGGAGAAGGAAATGAACAAAACCATCAACAAGTTAAAAACAATAGAAACAATAAAGAAAGCACAAAGGACAACAACCCTGTAGATAGAAAACCTAGGGGGTTGGGGATTTAGCTCAGTGGTAGAGCACCTGCCTAGCAAGTGCAAGGCCTTGGGTTCGGTCCCCAGCTCCGGGGGAAAAAAAAGAAAACCTAGGGGGGCTGGAGAGATGGTTCAGGGGTTGAGAGCACCGACTGCTCTTCCAGAGGTCCTGAGTTCAATTCCCAGCAAACACATGTCACAACCATCTGTAATGGAACCCAATGTCTGTTCTGATGTGTCTGAAGACAGTTACAGTGTACTCATATACTTAAATAAATATCAAAAACCTAGGGAAGAGATCAGGAGTCACAGATGCGAGCATCACCAACAGAATGTATGGGAACACATAGGTGAGCTGTGAAACTCTAAAGGAAAATGCATGTTTACCATTGCCGTAAAAATGAGGGTCACGACTGTTTGTGGGAGCAAGAGTTGGTGACGAATAGGTTAAATCAGAAAGATAGGATTCCTTTAGTGCCTGCTGTACTCCCCAGAAAGATGGCAGCAGGTAGTGGGGACCACTGAGACAGAATATAATGACAAGTGCCAGTTATGTCTATTCACTGATCTATACTGATGTACCCTTTGCTTGACGTACCGTATATTTGATGATTCCATGTGTGCATTTCCAAAGTGTTTCTAGTCTACTTTTTTCAAAATGTGTCTGTCTTATGACCAAATAAAACTCCTGCATCCAACTATAAATCCAAGCTGTTTAGATGACACAAGTTCATTTGATTTGTGTGTGACTTGTTTGTTTCTGTTCGATGTCACACACCTTTAATCCTAACCCTTAGAAGGCAGAGACATATGGATCTCTGAGTTCAAGACCAGCCTGGTCCAAAGATCAAGTTGTAGGACAGCCCCAGCTACACAAAGAAACACTGTCTCAAAAACCCAAAAGACTACGAACAAGTAACCATGACAAAACAAAAACAAAAACACTGTTTCTATTTTATGTGCGAGCTTTGTGGGTTTTTGGGGGGGGGAGTTATGGGCGTGTGTGCCACTGTGTGCTGGTGGAGGTCAAAGGACAATTTCCAAGAATCTGTTCTCTCTTGGAGGTTAAACTCAGGTCATCAGGTTTGGCGGCAGACAGATTTATACAATGAGTAATCTCTCCAGGGCCTAATAACTCACTAAATGATTAAGTACATACCCAAAACTTAAATAACACAGAATGGAGTGTGTTAGTTTGTACTAAGATTGTCAGAATAAAGGATTACAAATCGGGTAGCTTAAAATAACACAAATGATTTTTTTCAGTTCTGTGAACTAACTGGCAATGCAAATATCGAAGTAGTAAAAGGACTGTCCTTTCTCTGACGACTCCAGGAAGAAGTTGTCCCTTAGGCTTCCTGGTCATGGCTATTTGTTGGGAATCCCTGTCATTCCCTGGCATTCCTCCAACTTGCTCCTCCCCCATCCTGCGGTCATCTTCTCTTTGTGCATGCTTATGGTCAAATCTTTTTCCTCTCTTTATAAACAAACGAGTCATTGGCCTTAAGGCCCACCCACATTTGTATGACCTCATCATAACTAAGTATATCTGAGAAGTCTATTTCCAGATAAGGTCACGTTCTGAAGTTCTGGGTGGTTACAAACGTTGGAGGTTGCTATTTGACCTACTGCAAGTGAACCGGCTGCTATTTGGTACGATAATATGCAGGCCAGACAAAACAAAGCTCAAAATAAAAAAAAATGATTGGCTCTGTTTCACATTGTCCTACAGCATAATCACACCCTGGAAGAATTCCCATTCTTCCCATCAGAGCTAACTTAAGCTTCAGGAGAGCTGGTTTCTTGTTCTTACATTCTAGATGCAATGAATTTTCATTCCCTGAAGTTTTGTGTCAGTGTTTGGTTATTTTTTTTTCCTTACATGTTGTTATCTATGACAATCTTCCATTGAGGAATCATTTGAGATTTTCTTTATGAAAAGCAGTTCATTTGGAGGATGAAATATTTGGGATGCCATAGGAAATGATCTATCTTCCTCTTTGGCTGGAATTGAAGCCTACAGCAACGACCTGCCCTTTTTTTTTTTAATTTATTTCAGAGAAAACATTAATCAGTTTGCTTTGAAACGGTTGACATTTATTGTAGAGGACTGTCCTTTGTACAGTAGAATGTTTAATAGCACGTTTGAAGTCAACTTAGCAGATGCCGGTAGCATGATACTCTAGTTATGACAGCTAAACATGTCTTCAGACACTGCCGAGCGCCTCTGTGAAACAGAATCATTTCTCATTGAGAAACATTGTTGTACAGGAGACCAAAATCTTTTCTCTACTTTCCTATTACCAATTCCCTTCAAGCATCAGATTTAAACAACCAACAACTTCTGTTTTGCTTCCAAGCATTCAGTAAGGGGAAAGGATGTCTTGTCTGTATGCAGCACGAGCTCTATTGAGATCTTGCACAAGGACTCTGCTTGACTGGCAAGTGATGTCTGAGGGCTGGTTCCTCAGGGGTTGCTAGAGTTTCTTCACATCTTGCTGGCTGGGTTTCAAAAGAAATTACCACGAGTAAGCGAAGTGGACTTCATGATGTACTTATGGTCTGTTTCCCCCTCCCCATATTGCCTCGTCTCTCCTGTTTTGTTGTTTGAGATGTTCATAGAGATCTGCCCATGTTTCAGGGGAGAAGACAAAGTGCCCTGCCTCAGTCTGATGACTGTCACTGTGAAGGAATAGGAGAAATGTGACCTTCCGCCACCTCAACTGTAAACACGGAAGCTCCCATTCCTCCCGAATGTCAAATACAGTGACATTTACGTTCTAAGTTCCTTACATTTCCGAACCTCGAATCCCAACATGTGACATCTAAGTCAAGTCTGGGCGTAGATGGTCCTCCTCTGGTGTGGTTAATTAGCTGTGGCTCTTGGAATGTGATTATTCCTGATCTGATAGGCACTGAATTAAAATGGAAAGTCATCTGTCCTTCACACACACACACACACACACACACACACACACACACACACACACACACACACGCTCGCGCGCATGCGCACGCGCAACACAATTCTATAATCTGCTTGCAAGAGTAGGTACAATAATCGCTGCTCTGTAGCAGTTCTGAAACCCAGCAGGCAGTAGGCCCCTTCTTAATTAGCACCTCTTACTGCATTTTAGATAGTGTTCTTCAGGGTATTGGCCCAAACTTCCGAGCATTTTTGTTTTAATTGGAAAAAAAATATGTTCTCATGGTTTTCCCTCCCCCAACTCCTCCCAACTCCTCCACTCTTTCTCACCCACCCACCTACCCAACTCTAGGACCTTGCTAAAACAAAAAGCAGGCAGTAAATAAATAAATAAATAAATAAATAAGAAAAAAGATATAAAACAAAACCCATAAAGCACAGCATCAGAAAATCACAATATACAAGAAAAAGAACAATAAGACAAACAATAAAAGTGCGCAAACAAAGGAATATGCCCCCAAAATTTCTAGGAAAGTGCCACTGTGTCCATTTTGTGTTGGACGTTTACTACTGGGCATGGGGTAGTGCAGTGGAGAAAACTAATCGTTCCTTCGCAGGCAGCTGTCCACTGGAGATAGCTTTTTGGTTAGGAATGGGAACTGTTGTCTGCTTCCCCATCTCAGCCCTCAGACCAGTCTGCATTAACCTTTGTGGGCCCCGCACATGCTGTCTGTGAGCTCATACGGGCATCAGTCCCGCTGTGTCTGGAAGACACTTCACAAGACAATGTTGATATTTCTCAAGGCCCAACAATAGTTTCCTCTAGACCCATAACCAGACTCAGGGCAAAGCAAGCCCATAGAGGGGAGGTAGAAAGTGTAGTCCGTGAGGAAATGTTCTACACTACTAAGGAGCTTAATGAGTTTGCTAATTCATTCGAGCAGAAGTCTGGGGAATATGTGTGGGAATGGATTTTAAGGGTGGGATAATGGTGGAAGGAACATAAAACTAGATCAGGCTGAGTTTATTGATATGAGCCCTCTGAGTGGAGATTCTAGGTTTAATATGGAAGCTCACACAGTTAAAAAAAGGTGTCAGAAGTTTGTTTGAATGGTTGGCTGAAGCATTTATCAAACGATGGCTACTGAAAAGGAGTTGGAGATCCCTGATATCCCTTGGCTTAGTGTTGACAAAGGGATTTTAAGGCTCAGGGAAAGTGCAATGCTAGAGTGGATATGTTGTGTAAAACCTACTCCTCCACCATGGGGAGGCCCAGAAGATATGCCCTTCAGAAATCCTATAAGACGCAAACTGGTGAGAGGGGCACCAGCACATTTGAAGGGTTCTGTTCTTGCCTTTTTCTTTGTTCCAGACCTTAGGGTTGGAGATGCTGCTGCTCAATTGGATGAATTAAATGCAATGGGTTCAGTTGGGCCCCGAGGTAGCAAGGGCCAGGTGGCAGCATTGAATCGCCAGAGACAATCGTAATTATTATAGTGGACGGTGTAGATAAAATGTTTATATTGACATAGCTCATAATGGTCAGCACAGAAGAGGTGAAATTTACAATGGCATGACTTGTTTGGACCTTTGGTACTGGCTAATCAGTCATGGTGTCTCTAGGCATGAAATAGATAAGAAGTCTACTGCCTATCTGTTTGATCTGTATAAGCAGAGATATTCTCAAACAAATGAAAGAAAGGTTACATTGAATCGTGGCAAAAGGCAATCTTGGCCAGTGAATCAGTTTCCAGACTTGAGCCACTTTGCAGACCCAGAACCCCTTGAATGAAGGGATGGCCAGGTTCCCCTGAGGAAGGATCTTGATAAAACACCTAAAAGTTTTGCTGTTAGCCTTTCTCCAGTTCTTCCCCAGAGGGACCTATGGCCTTTTATGAGGGTAACTGTATACTGGGGGAAAGGGAAATAATCAGACTTTCTGGGGTCTATTGGATACTGGTTCTGAATTGACGCTGATCTTAGGAAACCCCAAGAAACATTATGACTCTCCAGTTAAAGTAAGGGCTTATGGAGGACAGGTGATTAGTGGAGTTTTGACTGATGTCCGACTCACAGTAGGTCCAGTAGATCCCTGAACACATCCTGTTCAGTATAGTTGGGATAGTTATACTTAGAAGTTGGCAGAATTCTGACATTGGTTGCCTGATCTGTGGAGTGAGGGCTGTTATGGTTGGAAAGGCTAAATGGAAGCCTTTAGAGTTGCCTTTGCCAAAGAAAATAGTGAATCAAAAACAGTATCATGTGGCTTCCTGGAGGAATCAGCAACCATGGTGGCTCAATTAATGAGATCACTATCAAGGACTTGAAAATAAATAATTTAAAAAAAAAGGATCATATCCCTGGAAGGACTGCAGAAATCAGTGTCACCACCAAGGACTTGAAAGATGCAGGGGTGGTGGTTCCCACCACATCTCCCTTTAACTCTCCTATCTGGCCAGTGCAGAAGACAGATGGATCATGGAGAATGACAGTTGACTATGGAAAACCAAATCAGGTTGTAACCCCAATTGCAGCTGCTGTACCAGATGTAGTTTCATTACTTGAGCAAATTCAGATATCTCCTGCTACCTAGTATGCAGCTATTGATCTAGCAAATGTCTTCTTCTCAGTACCTGTCCATAAGGACCAATAGAAGCAATCTGCTTCCCGTTGGCAAGGCCAGCAGTATACCTTTACAATTTTGCCTCGAGGATATATTAACTCTCCTGCCCAGTGTCATAACCTAGAAGGTATCTCGACCGTCTGTTGCTTCTACAGAATATCACACTGGTGCCCTAAATTGACGACATTATGCTGATTAGACCAAGTGATCAGGAGGTAGTAACCACTCTGGACTCATTGGTAACACATATGGGTATCAGAAGATGGGAAATAAATCCCAAAATTCAAGGATTGTTTATCTCAGTGAAATTCCTAGGAGTCTAGTGGTATGGGCCTGCAGAGATATTCCTTCTAAAGTGAAAGATAAGTAATTAAACCCGGCCCCTTCCACCACCAAGAAAGAAGCACGACTTTTAGTGGGTCTATTTGGATTCTGGAGCCAGCACATTCCACACCTGGGTGTGTTACTCAGGCCCATTTACCAAGTGACTCAGAAAGCTGCTAGCTTGGTGTGGGGCCTGGAACAGGAGGAGCTCTTCAACAGGTCCTGGCTGCTGTGCAGCCTGCTCTACCCGTGGACCATATGATCCAGGCGACCTGATGGTACTTGAAGTGTCAGTGGCAGATGGAGATGCTGTTTGGAGCCTCTGTGGTAGGTGAATCACAGAAGAGAACTAGAGATTTTGGAGCAAAGCTCTACCATCCTCTGCAGACAACTATTTTCCCTTTGAAAAACAGCTCCTGGCCTGCTATTGGGCCTTAGTGGAAACTGAACATTTGACAATAGGACACCAAGTTACCATGCAACCGGAACTGCCCATCATGAGCTGGGTGTTGTCAGACCCTTCAAGTCATAAAGTAAGATGTGTACAGCAGCAGTCAAATGGAAATGGTATATACATGATCAGGCCTGGGCAGGTCCTGAAGGCACAAGCAAGTTACATGAAGAAGTTGCTCAAATGCCTATGGTCTCTACTCCTGTTACAATGCTATCTGCTGCCAAGCATGTGCCTATAGCCTCATGGGGTGTTCCCTGTGATCGGCTGACTGAAGAAGAGAAGACTAGGACCTGGTTTACTGATGACTCTGCACATTATGTGGGCACCACCGAGAAGTGGACAGCTGCAGCCTTGCAACCCCTTTCCAGGACAACCCTGAGAGATACAGGTGAAGGAAAGTCTTCACAGTGGGCAGAACTTCAGGCAGTACCCATGGTATTACAGTCTGTTTGGAAGAAGAAATGGACAGATATATGATTGTTCACTGACTCAAGGGCTATAGCCAATGGATTGGCTGGATGGTCCGGGACTTGGAGAGATCATGATTGGAATCTTGGTGAGAAAGACATCTGGGGAAGAAGTGTGTGGCTAGATCTCTCCAAATGGGCAAAGGGGGTGAAGATATTTGTGTCCCATGTAAATGCTCATCAAAAGGCGACTTCAGCCAAGGAGGAGTTCAGTAATAAAGTGGATAGGATGACCCTTTCTGTGGACAGTCTGCCTCTTTCCCCAGCCATCCCTGTCATTGCTCAATGGGCACATGAACAAATTGGCTATGGTGGCAGAGATGGAGGTTATGCTTGGGTTCAACAACACGGATTGCCACTCACCAAGGCTGACCTGGCTACAGCTGCTGCTAAACGCCAGATCTGCCAACAGCACTGGTTGTTGGCACTGAGCCCCAGATATGGCACCATTCCTCGAGGTGACCAACCAGCAACCTGGTGGCAGGTTGACTACATTGGACCACTTCATCCGTGGAAAGGACAACATTTTGTTCTTGCTGGAGTAGATACCTGTTCTGGTTATGGATTTGCCTTTCCAGGAAGTAATGCCTCTGCCAGAACCACCATTCATGGACTTACAGAATGCCTTATCCATCATCATGGTATTTCACACAGTATTGCTTCAGATCAAGGAACTCATTTCACAGCCAGAGAAGTGCTACAGTGGGCCTATGATTATGGAAGCCACTGGTCTTACCATGTTCCCCATCATCCTGAAGCAGCTGGTCTGATAGAAAGATGGAATGACCTTTTGAAGACGCAGTTACAGTGCCAATTAGGTGGCAGCAGCATGGAGGGCTAGGGCAGAGTTCTTCAGAAGGCAGTATATGCTTTGCATCAGTATCTGATATATAGTACAGTTTCTCCCATAGCCAGAATCCATGGGTGCAGGAATCAAGGGATGGGAAAGGGGATAGTTCCACTCACTATGGCTCCTAGTGACCCTCTAGGAAAATTTTTGCTTCCTGTCTCCACAACTAGGTTCTGCTGGCCTAGAAGTTTTGGTTCCAGATAGGGGAGTGCTCCTACCAGGAGCCACAAGAAGCATCCCATTGAACTGGAAGCTCAGACTCCCCCACCCCTGGTCATTCTTGGCTTCTAATGCCCTGAAACCAACAGGCTAAGAAAGGAATAGCAGTGTTAGGAGGGGTGATAGATCCAGATTACCATGGGGAAATTGGATTGCCTCTCCACAATGGAGGTAAGAAAGATTATGTCTGGAGTGTAGGAGATCCCTTAGTCTCTTAGTACTACCATGTCCTGTGATTAAAGTCAATGGGAAACTACAATAGCTTAATCCAAGCAGGATGACTAAGGACACAACACAGACCCATCAGGAATGAAGGTATGGGTCACTCCTACAGGAAAAGAGCTAAGACCTGCTGAGGTGCTTGCAAAGGGTGGAGGAAATACAGAATGTGTAGTAGAGGAAGGTAGTGATAAATAACAGCTAAGGCCACCAGTTGCAGAAACAAATGGATTATAAAGTTAGATATGAATGTACACCTTGACTTTTAATCTGGGGCACACCTTTGCTGAGATTTACATAAGACATTGGAAGAAGGAAGAGTCTCTCTTTTTTTGCCTGCCTGCCTACCTCGTGGGACTGAGCCACTGATAGATCTTTGAACTTCCATACACAGTTGCTGCTGATCATTGTTGGAGAGTTGGACTAAAGACGATAAGTCATCAACCAATTCTCTTACTATACAGAGACTATCCATAAGTTCTGTGACTCTAGAGAACCCTAAGACACACTCTTCCACTAAAAATGGCAAAATCTTCCCTGTCTGTTCTCACAGTGGCTATGGGAAAGGACAATGGAGGTGGCCAGCTTCCTGATACTCTGGCTCAACATGGCACCGAGGAAGTTCTGTGAGAGGCGACCAGATGGAAGGAGGAAGAAAGGGTCTCACCACCCTAGTCTCCTTTCCTCCTGACCTTGCTATTCAGAGCCCGAAGTCATTTTCTAATTCCTAACTTAAAGGCATTTGCGATAAGGAAATACTGAGCGTAAGAAACAGTACAAAATTCCAAAACAACAAAAAATAAAAACAAACAAACAACAACAACAAAAACTAAATGTGGTGGCTAATAACGTATTTTTCCTCCAGTGAAATGAGCCAATTCAAGCCAGATTTGAGTATATAAAGGCAGGTTTTTGGGAAGCTGCACTCAGGCAGGTTCACTAATCCAAGGAAGAAGACCAGGGGAGTACCCACTGGGAGGAAGGGGGAAGTGAGGGAAGGGGATGAGAAAGAGAGAAAACTCATGTATGGGGTGGGAAGAAACTCTGAATGTCTGTATTATATAGGGAAGAGATTTTGGGGGGAGAAGCCCAGCCCATAGGCTGGAAAGTTCAGGGTAGGGGGTGAGGAATGTCAGGTAGGGACTGAGATACTGGGAGAACCTGGAGGCCAGGTCCATTTTTGTATGTAAAGTATGCATCTCAGCTGTTTGTCTACAGTCTGAAACCCAGTAGTGGCATGCGCCTTCTTTAATCTTACCAGTTGGGAGTCAGAGCCAGAGACCAGGAGGCAGAGAGGCAGAGAGGCAGAGGCAGAGGCAGAGACAGAGAAGCAGAGGCAGAGGCAGAGGCAGACAGCAGATGCAGACAGAGGCAGAGGCAGAGGCAGAGGCAGAGACAGAGAAGCAGAGGCAGAGGCAGAGGCACAGTCGACAGACTGATCTCTGAGTTTGAGGCCAGCCTGGTCTACATATTGAGTTCCAAGGCAGACAGGACTACACAGGGAAATCTGTCTGGAAAACAAAACAAAACAAAACCAAACAAAACATATAAACAAGGTCAAACACCTAAACAAAACAAACAGAAGATAGTACTCCACTTACGAAGTTCATTCTTTAACTTCTTTTTTTTTTCTCATTTTATCACATGGGGTGACTTGGTATGTGGACATGAAGAACAGTCCCATTCTGAGTATATTTTTAGCATAAGTATCATTGCAGACAACAAACACTGCACACTCTAACATTTCTTTTCCTTCCCAGCTCCTTGTAATATTTTCCGGGCTTTAAACTCCCATTGACAGACTTCTTGAGATTTTTCTCTGTAGACACTTTTTTCTTAAAAATTGTTTAGACTTCCCTATAGAATTCTCGAGGCACTTTGGGGTTCTTCTCAGCCCTGCCCATTGCTGCTGTGTTGTTTTCCTTGGCAGGGTACTATTTCTAGTCCCTTATATGTAGTTGACCTTCTAATGCAGTGGTTCTCAACATTCCTAGTGCTGTGAATCTTTAATACAGTTCCCCAGTTGTGGTGACTCCCAACTATAAAACTACTTGTTGCTACTTCATAAGTATTCTTTTACTACTGTTATAAATTATGGTATAAATATTGGATATGCATGATATCGGATATAAAACCCACAATGGAGTCAAGACTCACAGGTCGAGAACAGCTGGTCTAATACTTTCTGACAAACCACCCTCAGGTCAGTGGCATAAAACAGCCAGGAGAGGAAGCTTAGAGATTGTGTGGGCGAGGCATTAGGGCAGAACACAATAGAAAGTCATGTTCTCTGACTCATGGAGGTTGAGCTAGAAGTCTCAAAGGCTGGGGATGGCTCAGTCATCTGGCTTCCAGCTAATATTAGCTAGAGATGGCTTTACATATCTGCTTGATGCTGACTGTTGGTCAGGACTATTAGCAAGAACCTCTGACTATGGCCTCTATACATGGTGTGTTTTTTTGAGCCCATTTGAACCTCCTCACAGTATGGTGTCTGATTATGGTTTAAGAATGCATATTCTAGAGAGCAAGGTAGAAGTTTGTGTCATTTTTATGAACTAGAGTTGCCATAGAAAGTAAATGTACAGTGTTTGGGTTTTAAACCCTGTATGTCCCAAATAAAAGATAACCCCTTGATTGACTTCTAGAAGATAGCTAAACCCTCAGGATACTCTCTTTGTCAAGGGCCTTATGCCATACCAGAATGTATACTGATAGTGTTAAAACAAGATTCAATTTGACATCTTGAGTGAGGAGGGGCTGAGTAAGTCTGGTCATATAGGCTCTCATTCTGTGACTTTATGAATGGAAATCCTGGCCAGCAATGCTCACATGGGCTTCTCTGATTGGCAATGTATTATAAGATGCTCGCACGTTACGACTGAGAGAATTAAATGCTGTGTACACAGCTCTATCAGGGCAGACAGGGAGTTGCTACCCACTTTGACTACAGTAAAGACTTCCTTTGTTGACTTCAATCCATGCCCTCCACTATAAAAACCATAACCAGGACTGTAAAAGCATTTCTGAATGTTGTTGCTCCAGCTACTGAATCATCCTTTGGCTCTTGTGGATATCATGGGGGAAATCTCATTCATGGGAATCTCATTTGTGGGAATCTTCATTTCCATGGCATGGGGGGGGGTTAGGCAATTGAGTTGAAGCAAAATAAAGAAAGGCCACTCATTCACTGGTTGAGAAAGAACTGTTTGCAAGCGTAGTCACACGTGTAGTTGATGACAGCTATTGTGGGTTCTTTCTTCATGAGATGGTTTAAACATTCTGATATCATGGTGACTCAGTTCTAAGATATTCCAAGAAAGCAAGGTGGAAGAGCAGAGCATTTTCTGAACTGGCTTCATAATACTCAGCTTAGAATCAAAGGAAGAATAGACCACAATATGCAATCAGAGAAGCATCAATATTACAAGGCAAAAATGCAAGATGGAAGATATTTTGTTAGCTATTTTATTGTACTTTTGAATGTTTGTACTGCTGGACTCAATCTCACAGCAGCACATTTGTGTCTAATATACCTTCACTTTAAATACTTTCAAAGCTGAAGTCACTGTCACAGACTGAGATAATAAAAACTTCACCATGTCCCTTGGCTGACCCGTCATTGTTTTTGGAAAGAAGGACTTTGGAAAAGGAATTGGGCAGAATTCGATGACTCACATACTGAAGATGTACTTCAAACCAACGGACTGCCTTAGTACAGGGCAGTGTTCGGCCTTTAAAATTCACTAGAATGCATAACTTTTAACCCTCCTTTAACTTGGATTTCTGGTCACAGGTGAAGAGGGCTTCTGTTAAAGAAGTTGTTGATCACCTGAATAACTTTTCTTCATAACAAGCCTGCTTGAATCATAGTCCTTCTTGATATTATAACCCATGCACAGCTGTAAGACGTTGCCAACACATTCTGAATACCCACACACCAAGGAAGGTAGAGACAGAGGTTTTGTAAAGTGGAGGAGAGAAAAAGAAGAGGAGAAGAACCAAGATGGAGGCAGAGAAGGATGACCCAGATCTGTGTGGCCTTAAATGGCCACAGTAGTTATGAATATTTCTTAAGGGATGAATTTTTATAGGTCAATTTGTCTTATCTGGGTGGGTAGTTTATATCATTATCAATTGGTTGTGAGTTTATTGTGTGGATGTTTTGTGGACTGAGAAATTAATATATAAATCTGATTGCTAAAATACAAGCCTAATGAGTTTTGATTTCATCAGGCTAGTGGGAATTGTGACAATAACCACGGGGGGGGGCTGGGAATCTGAGCAGAGTTAACTGCAGAGAGCCAGCCAGGAAAGGGTGGCCACAGCATGTGACTAGAAATAAGGACAGAGAGAGGAGAATAGCTGGGGGTAGCATGGCATGGTGATTGGGAGTTAAGCAGGTGAGATGCTTTGCTGACTGAGATGAAAATGCCCCACAGATGCCTTGTGACCCACTGGAGCGGGCTAGTGCAGGATGAGAGATTCTTTTTAAAATATTTACAGCTACAGACACCAGTTATAGAATGCTTGTGAATCACAGCTTTGGGTACATGACCTGTGTCCTAAAAGGAACACTGGAAAGAGATTCAACTCGCTATTGTAATCTTTTACGTATGGCCCACCACTTCCCCACGTTGGCAAAACTTTAATTTCTGATGACCTCATTATCACCCCGTATGTGTCAGGAACACAATTTGAACTGATTTAAGCCAGCTGAGGTGCTACTGGCTGCACATGAAAGCAGCTGTAGATACCAGAGGAGGCTTGAACTCCATTAGAACTCACAGTTTATTTCTCTCCCTCCCTACTATTTGCTGCACTACGGCACTCTTCTCCCAACCCAGAGGCCCCTTGTCACAAAAGAAATGCCTACAGACAGTTCTAGGTCACACCTTCCCTCAGCAGGTAGAAGACACTCTGTCATACATTCAAATCTGAAACATCTTGGTAATAAATGTGAGGTTCACCACCACAGTTTCTCGGCAAGCCGAGAGGCCATTGGTACTTTCCGTTACTTATGTCCTTTATAAAGGCAAATGGTGGCAAATGGTGGGTAGGAGTACCCATTTTCTACTCTAACAAAAAAATTCTTTTGTTAGATTGTTTTATTGAGAAGACGCCAAACTACCGCCCCAAAATATACTAAGATATATGTTTTTATTTGAACCTAGAGCAAGGAGTAATTCCTTTTAAATTGTTGGGTTAGATTAAAAGTGATATTTAAAACAGCAATAGGGAATAATGTTTATTTTCTCTTGCAAATTAAAATTAAATATTAACATCAATGCTAAGTATATGCTCATTTCTTTAGTAAACAGTGTAAGGAATACAATTATAAAACAAA
Organism: Rattus rattus; assembly: GCF_011064425.1. NCBI lineage: Eukaryota > Metazoa > Chordata > Mammalia > Rodentia > Muridae > Rattus > Rattus rattus. Next base: position 121,935,965 of record NC_046159.1, read on the forward strand.
AGTGTGACACATACTTTGGGGCTTTCTGAGGTAATTGGCTAGGAATCTCTGTGTATCCTGGAAGTTCTCATTATTTTTAATACAAATATTTCCTTGTGGGCAAATAGGGTGAGGGCCTGGTAATATTTGTGGAATTACTGTCTACAACATCATGCTCCCTTGGTAGAATGATATCTTTTATAAATAAGTAATGAGAGCTTTTGAAAGTTTTATTCGGTAATCAAAGTAGCTGTGGAACTATTTTGAATAAAAAAGTATGCAAATTTAAACAAATGTCATCAAGTCTTACATTCTCTTAACTATTTTCAAAACTTATTTTCTGGATAATGTAATTATAATTCTTCCTGTAGGAAAACAGTAAGTACAGGGAGTCAACATATAAAAATAAAATCTGGCTGGAATGTAGTACTCATGAATATTTCAATTCTATATTAATTGTAGTATAAAACCTTGCCTTAATTAATTATACTACTTATAGAAAATAGAAGAAAAATAGAATATTTTTCTATCTATGCAATTATTAATAATAATAATTAGTAATAAATTGTCTTCCTTTAAAAAGATTTAACATTGTCCATAAGCATGCCATTTCCTGAGATCATGGTATGTTATGATTAATGGAAATATACTTTTAGGCATTGCCTCTTAACGCTAATATAAATACGAGTCTCTGGTAAGCCTCAGTGTGAGCAAAAGTTGTTAATTTACTTTTCTTGAGTTTCATCAGCCCTAAAAAGGACATCTCTAACCTATTAGTGACTATTTCAGTGTAGTTCTGAATGTGGTAGTTGGGAAAGAAGGAAAATTAATTATAGTTCAGAAAGAGATGTGCATTCCATCCACTTACAACTCAGGCTTTTAATCCCTGGATGTAAACGTTGCTGAGAAAGCACTTTGGAAGGCATAACAGTTGCCTCTACCATACAAAGATGTAGCCACTTACGTGGACCTGTTATTTAAACACATGCATTAGTCGAAACAGTGATGTGAAAGATATGCTAAATAAGGCCAACAAATTTCTCATCATATTTCATGTTTTGATTTATTATAGAAGTGTATGACTGTTCGTACATACCTGACACTCCAAAATATCAAAGGCAACTGAGTTAATTGACTTGGCTGAATTTTTGGAAGGAGGGATGGTGGTTAGTGTCTCTGTGACCTTAAAAACTAAAAAATTTGGCAGAAAATAAAAATATGTCTTTATTTTATTTTATTTTCTTGGTTCCATTTTTGATGAATTATTAGAAAACACATCATTAATTTTGCATTATATTCGTTGGCCTATAGCAAGATGCTAATTACATTTAAATTAATTTTTATGTACATCATTTCATTTTCTACTTTGAGATTATTCCTTTCCCAGTCAATATGTCACAAGAGCCAAAGGTGTTACATTATCTTCTTTCTCTGATGACTTAGAGCACTGGTTTTCTCTATGACCCAAAGGGTCATAGTCTATATGCAAACCCTTTCACAAGGGGTTGCATATCAGATATCATGAAAATCAGATAAATACATTATAATTCATAACAGTAGCAAAATTATAATTATGAAGTAACAATGAAAACAATTTTATGGTTGGAGGATCATCACACCATAGGATACTTAGTATATAGGATACTGTACTAGGAAGGTCGAGAGCACTGACTTAAAGGAGAAAGAATAAGTAAGATGTAGGAAACAGTTAAGTACTCAATTAAGGTTCAGTGATTAAAAAAAGCAGGTGCCATTGACATTAAAATAAAATATGTGTAAGCATGTTGATATCAGTTCTACTTGTCATAAAAAAACACCAGAATGAACTCAAGAAGTTAGACCCAGAGAGTCAAATAACCCTATTAAAAAATGGAGTACAGAACTAAACAAAGAATTCACAGCTGAGGAATATCGAATGGCTGAGAAGCAGCTAAAGAAATGTTCAACATCCTTAGTCATCAGGGAAATGCAAATCAAAACAAGCCTGAGATTCCACCTCACACAAGTCAGAATGGCTAAGATCAAAAACTCAGGTGACAGCAGATGCTGGCAAGGATGTGGAGAAAGAAGAACATTTTTCCATTGTTGGTGGGATTGCAAACTGGTACAACCCCTCTGAAAATCTGGAGGTTCTCCAGAAAATTGGACATTGCACTACCTAAGGACCCATTTATACCTCTCCTGGGCACATACCCAAAAGATGCTCCAATATACAACAAAGACACATGCTCCACTATATTCATAGCAGCCTTATTTATAATAGCCAGAAGCTGGAAAGAACCCAGATGTCCTTCAACAGAGGAATGGATACAGAAAATGTGGTACATCTATACAGTGGAGTACTACTCAACTATCAAAAACAATGACTTCATGAAATTCATAGGCAAATGGATGGAACTGGAAAATATCATCCTGAGTGAGGTAACCCAATCACAGAAAAACATACATGGTATGTACTCACTGATAAATGGATATTAGCCCAAAAGCTTGAATTACCCAAGATGCAGCGAACGGACCACATGAAACTCAGTAAGGATAACTAAAATGCAGATGCTTCACTCCTTCTTAAAAGGGGAACAAAAATATCCATAGGAGGGGATAGGGAGGCAAAGTTTAGAGCAGAGACTGGAGGAACGGCCATTCAGAGTCTGCTCCACATGTGGCCCATATGCCCATATGTATACAGTCACCAAAACTAGATAAGATGGATGAAGCTAAGAAGTGCATGGTGAGAGGAACCAGATATAGATTTCTCCTGAGACACACAGCCAGAACATGTCAAATACAGAGACGAATGCTAGCAGCAAACCACTGAAGTGAGAATGGGACCCCTGTTGGAGGAATTAGAGAAAGGACTGAAAGAGCTAATGGGTCTTGCAACCCCGTAAGAACAACAATGCCAACCAACTAGAGCGTCCAGGGACTAAACCACTACCCATGGATTGACCAATGGCTCCAACTGCACATGTAACAAAGGATGACCTTGCTGGGCACGGGTGGAAGGTGAAGTCCTTGGTCCTTCCAAGGTTGGACCCACAGTGTAGGGGATTGTTGCAGGGAGGAGTTTGGTAAGGGGGGGTGGATGGGGAGGGGAACACCCTTATAGAAGATGAGGGGTAGAGGTTAGGAGGCCGATGGACAGGAAGCCAGGAAAGGGAATAACATTTGAAATGTAAATAAGAGATACCCAATTTAAAAAAAAAATGGAAAAAATAAATTTAAAAAAAAAGGAAAGAGAACACCAGAAACAACTAAAATGCTCTATCAGCAGAGAGGATAAATTCATAGTTGATTCTTACATTAGATTTCACTGTTTAAAATGATTGGCTAAATCTCTGTGTATTAGCCTTGATGGCTATCATGCAGTCCTGGTTGGTTTTTTTGTCATCTTGGCACAAGTTAGGGTCATTCAGGAAGAAGAAATTTCATTTGAGAAAGGCCTCCATCAGAGTGCCCCATAGTCAAGTGTATTAGGAGGGGGAGCCTTTTTGTAATAATTGATGTGGAGAGGACCAGCCCACTGAAGATGGCGCCATGTGGGCAGGACCACAGTAAGCAGTGTTTCTCTATAGTCTCTGCTTCCGTTTATGCTCCCAGATGCCTGCCTGGGACTCCCACTCTGGCTTCCCTTGGTGACTTGGAAGCGTAAGATGAAATAAAGCCTCCCCCATCCCAGTTGCATTTGTTTCTGGTGTTTATCTCAGCAACGAAAAGCAAAGTAGGAGACATACATGCTGTAGAGCAGCCAGATAGCTCCATTTAGAAAAATGATGCAATTTGATCCCCCTCTTAATCCATACACTGATTTAAACTCATCAATTTAAATGAAATCCTTTAAGTACTAGGTGAAGAAAAAAAGATAAGTGCATCTCCTTTTAAAATTAGATTGGGAAAATTCTAACTTCCTTCAAAAAATTTAAGGACTTATTCCCAAGCTAACAAAGTTGATCACATTCAAAAACCTTCTGATAGAACTACCATAAGGAAAGTCAGAAGGCAAGCACGTTAGAACAGAGGTCATTCGTCAGAACTAAGAAGCTAGAAATTTGTCTTTGAAGGTATCATAACCTAAGAGAAACAATGCCCAAAGACATGGAACGCTTGTTTGTAATGAAGCCATGACATCCTTTACAACAAAAGATTTATAAATTAAGGTATGGTGATTTTCACTTTTTTTTTTTTCAACTGTAGTCATCAGAGTAGAAAATAGCAGATTCTTGGTGAAAGACAATTTGGATGTTCCTTGGAGGCAGGAACCACCACAGAGACATGCTGCTTATGGACTTGCTCTCCATGGCTTGCTAAGTTTGCTTTCTTATATACCTCAAGACCACCTGCCCAGGAATGGCTGTAGTCATGGTGGGTTGGGTCCATATCAATCATTAACCAAGAAAATGTTCCACAGGCTTGACTACAATCTAGTCTGATGGAGGCAGTTTCTCAGTGCAGGTTCACTTTTTCCAGACAATGCTGGCCTGTGTCAAGCTGACAAGGAGAACAGCCTGTACACAAGTATAGATTTTAAAATATCAGACACATAAGCACAACAACTCTTCCTAGACTGTGGTCAGCATTGTTTTTAGGAGTCAAGCTCACTACAAGTCCTCTAAAAGATCAGCCAATTTGACTCTAGGCAGGTAAATATTTCAGTGACTCAAAAGCATAGTTTAATTTAAAAAAGTTTGTGAACTTCCCAAATTTTGTTTCTGATTTTTTTTGCTTTGTTTTATAATACTGAAAAACACGCTTTTATGTGACTTTAATCCCATTGTATTACTGAGAATTATTTTAACAATCTGTCCTGAAGAATATTTGATGAAGACATAGGTGTCTTTGTATCTCTGTTAAATGTCTATTTTTTCCTATTTCTTAGACTGAATAGTCTCAATTCAGTTATGCTCCGCTTGTCTGATTCTGTCTCTGTCTCTCCCCATCTCTTCCTTAACAGTGTTTAGGTATAAGAGTAATTGTGGCTTCATAGACCGAATTCGTAGCTCCATCCGTTTCAATTTTGTGGAATAGTTTGGATACTATTGGTATGAGGTCTTCCAAGGTCTGATAGAATTCTGCACTAAATCTGTCTGGACCTGGGCTCTTTTTGGTTGGGGACCTTTAATGACTGCTACTATTTCCTTATGAGTTATGGGGTTGTTTAATTGGTTTATCTGTTCCTGATTTAACTTTGGTACCTGGTATCTGTCTAGGAAATTGTCCATTTCCTGTAGATTTTCATGTTTTGTTGAATATAGGCTTTTATAGTAAGATCTGATGATTTTTTGAATTTCCTCTGAATCTGTAGTTATGTCTCCCTTTTCATTTCTGATTTTGTTAATTTGGACACACTCTCTGTGTTCTCTCGTTAGTCTGGCTAAGGGTTTATCTATCTTGTTGATTTTCTCAAAGAACCAACTTTTGGTTCTGTTGACTTTTCTATGGTCCTTTTTGTTTCTACTTGGTTGATTTCAGCTCTGAGTTTGATTATTTCCTGCCTTCACTCCTCCTGGGTGTATTTGCTTCTTTTTGTTCTAGAGCTTTTAGGTGTGCTGTCAAGCTGCTGACATATGCTCTTTCCTGTTTCTTTCTGCAGGCACTCAGCGCTATGAGTTTTCCTCTTAGCACAGCTTTCATCGTGTCCCATAAGTTTGGGTATGTTGTACCTTCATTTTCATTAAATTCTAAAAAGTTTTTAATTTCTTTCTTTATCTTTCCTTGACCAGTTTATCATTATAGAGCATTGTTCATCATGCATATGGGCATTCTTCCCTTATTGTTATTGAAGATCAGCTTTAGGCCGTGGTGGTCCGATAGCACGCATGGGATTATTTCTATCTTTCTGTACCTTTTGAGGCCCGTTTTTTGACCAATTATATGGTCAATTTTGGAGAAAGTACCATGAGGAGCTGAGAAGAAGGTATATCGTTTTGCTTTAGGATAGAATGTTCA